>NC_089833.1:7354357-7501857 GCF_035046505.1 Tiliqua scincoides | reverse complement strand
CGTGTGCTGGAAAGGTATGCCAAAGGCACCAGTTCCTATTTTTGTTTTTAAAAGCTTGACTCCACTTAACCCCAATGTCATACCAGCTGGCCAATCTCAGAGCTGACCCATGGCACGGCACCAATTCCCAGAGCTTGCAGACAGAGTAGGGTTTCCAGCACAAGGTACCCCATACGCTTTCTGCAAAGGAAAGAAAAATGATACGTCAGGAGTTTATCTCAAACAGAACAATTTAAATGTAGTTTTGTGCAGGAGTACACACACACACCCTCCAGTGACCTAAAAGAAGGTGCAGCTCCAAGCCAAGCAACCTTGACCAACGCACACTTTCCTGTTACTCAGAAGTAGGGCCAACCCCTGGCTAAAAGCCTCGCCTTTTTCTGATCCTTGGTTCTGCTGGTCTCTCGACGCCTCCCCTGCAGGGGCAAAGGAAAACCTGCAGCGCTGGATTAAACAGACTCCACCAGACAGAGAAGTGGAATTAATAATGGTTGGCAACCTTCAGTCTCGAAAGACTCTGGTATAAGCCTACAGCACCAGGTATTCCCAGGCAGTCTCCCATCCAAGTACTAACCAGGCCTGACCCTGCTTAGCTTCCGAGATCAGGCGCCTGCTCCCAAAAGCTCAGATCATCTCCTCCATGCATGTTGCCCTCTTGAAAGGCACTGGCTCCCTTCTTCTAGAGGTGCTTTGAACAGTATCGGCAAAACATCAGGAACTTGGATAGCTCTCCCCCCACCATGGCCTTGTGTTGCAGGAACAACGCTGGGTGCATTCATTCTAGCAGGGTTTTGTGTCTTGAGAATTTGCTTGCCATTCTTTTTGGAAGCACTAGAAGGAGCTGAACGTTTTGCTTTTGCCAAGCCCTCCTTTGGAGGTTTCAGTTCCCTTCAAGATCAGGCCAAACTAGATGGGACATAGAAGTTCCAAAACTGCCATCTCCAATGATGGCGATGTCCGTTGAGTATTAAGCAGCACTATCCACGTGCCCGGCATTTCACCACGGGAGAAGATACAGCTCTCTGCCCCATGAGGCTTACAGTATAGGCTTACATGAGGCTTACAATACGTTTTCTTTTTGCACGTATAGGTGAAGTGTCCCCTCCCAATTTGGAACAGGCATTTGTTGTAGAGGGGAGGGAAGTTAACCCTGTACTGTCAGTGCCAGTTGTCCTGACTTAAACCACTTCCATGACTCCATTATAAGACCCGGAGCGGAAGACCTAGAGGTGCAAATCGGAGCTCTGGAGCTGGTGAAAAGGGTCAAAACTCCCTTATGGAGATGTGACATAATATTTGCACATATTTGAGTTTGGACTATGGATCCCATTGATGCAAAACATTCCTACTTGCTTGCATGGGATTTATGGGCCTGTTTATCTTTTCCCAGGAGTCTTTGCAAAAATCTAGATTGCAAGACATACAAGCACATCACGATTTGCACGTCAAGGTTTTGTTATTTTTCAGCCAGCGTCCCTGAGCTGTAGATTCACCTCCCCCCTCCTCCTGTGGTCTATTAACCAAAATCTGTCAACCTTCAGGCCACAAAGCAAGGCCCATCTGTCCGACCAGAGTTCCGCTCCAGGTCCCCATTGTGGGTTCTTGCATTCTGATCAGGGTTTCCGCTTTGGGGCTGCGTTTATTTGGTTGGATGCTGGTCACTGGATTGTCAGTTTTCAAATATCACAAGCATGTGGCCTGGGAATGGTTCAGCTAAATGAAGTGCACAAAAATAAATCAACGGAATATGGCAGGGGACTGATTCTTCCCAGACTTTGCACTGACCTCTGATCACAACCACAGGCATCTCTAAATGATGCTGCAAGTTTTTCTTTTGCCCAATGAAGTATCAGGGGCTGGTATTTTAAGGTTGCTATTACAGAAGGAAGGCCCATAGCCAGGGAGACAGACCAGGGACAGACTGCACTTGCTCCCAGTGTGGAAGGGATTGTCACTCCCGAATTGGCCTTTTTAGCCACACTAGACGCTGTTCCAGAACCACCTTTCAGAGCGCGATACCATAGTCTTTCGAGACTGAAGGTTGCCAACAGATATTACAAGTTACAAGGGGGTAAATCCCCTGGAATGTAGCAAGACTTTGAGTAAAGATGCACACTGGATTGCACTGTACATGATGTTTTCCACTTTGGCCAGAATGAGGAATTCTGGGTTATCTCAACCATACCTCTTTCTTTTCCAGCTAAGTTACTTTCAGTGCATTTCTCCATAGTGTAATGACCTTAAAATTAAATTGCGGCAATCAATACAATTTGTTTTGCATTTTTTGTTAGATGGTGAGCCCTTTGGGGACAGGGAGCCATTTGCTTATTTTGCTACGCAAACCACTTTGTGAATTTCTCTCTTGCAAAGCCAAATAATGTACAAATATTCTTTAATACTAATTTTGACATCGCGTTCTTTAACTGGCAGCCAAAACATCTTGATTTCCTAGGAAGTGTCTGCAGCTTGTTTTACGGAAGGCAAAAAAATTGCCATGCGGAGGGAACATTTCAGCTAGAGCAGTGGTTCTCACACATTTGGCACCAGGACCCACTTTTTAGAATGAGAATCTGTCAGGACCCACCGGAAGTGACATCATGACCAGAGGTGACATCCTCAAGCAGGATAATTTTTAATAATCCTGGGCTGCAATCCTACCCACACTGACCCAGGAGTAAGTCCCATTAACTATCATTGCTCAAAGCATCTTCATAGTAGTCTGTTAAACATACAGATCTGTGACATTTACCCAAATGCAGCCACATACCATGGTAGCACGAAGTCTAATATATTCAAAATGAAATATTGAAATGAATGGGGACCCACCTGAAATTGGTTCGCAACCCACCTAGTGGGTCCCAACCCACAGTTTGAGAAACACTGAGCTAGAGCCATCTGTAAGGCCCAGATCAAGCTCTGGGCCCGTCCTGATTTAGTTGAGATGGGGGCCTCACATTTGACACTAGGACTCACCATCACAAATCCAGATTTTGCCACAACAAAACCCAGAAGATAAAAATAATCGCTAACCCTTTGCTCCTATACAGCTTGTGGATAGTATCCTGGTTGCTTCCCTCCCTCCTCCATGCTTTGGAGAGACCACTCCCCCTTTATTTTCTTCAAGTGCCTGTGCAATTTTATCTGATCCAAAGTTTGTGCCAAGTTCGCTTTGGCATCTTTAAGATCTTTTTCATACTGTTTAAACACTTGAAAAACTGTTCAGAGAGGGAAGGAAGCTGGCTTTGAGACAGGGGCAAAATCTGGCCTATCAGCACAGCCTTACTCCAATAAGGCAACCAAGCAACTCCCAGAAACCTGAATGCATTTCAGGAACTGGTGGGAGGAAATCAAACTCAATTGTCACATTGCAAGTGTGAGTACCAACCCTTGAATGAAGCCCTCCTTATCTGAGCAAGGCAGTCTGCAACTGGTACCTTGGCAGCTGTGGGGCAGGGAGGAACAATCTGAATTGAGATTAGGACAAAGTCCCTGCCCTCATGCCATTGTCCTTTCCCATAGGAGGGCAACCCACTTGCTGTTTCAACCTACACAGATGTTTGCCTCCACAGGGAGAAAAGCACTCAGGGTGTGGCAGGGAAAGCACACTAGAAAGCGCCACCCTCATGAGCTGCTCCCCCCAGCCCTGGCCCCATGTGGATAGTGTTTGAATAGATAGACAAATGCTGTACCTGGGAAGAGGCTCCCCCTGTAACTGGGAACACTGAATGCCACAGGGCTCATCTCTGCCCAGCAACAGTGTTCCTGATCGCATGGATGCCAGTGTTTTCAATCCCTCAGCATTCCTGATGCCCAGATTGTGGGGAAGGATTCCTCCTGGGGTGCGTTGCACACGGAGGCTGGGGGATGGGGCTTTAGGGGCATGTTTGGGCAGGGGTAGGGCTTGCTGACATGGTTCCCCTTTCCTTTACAACACGTTCTAGAATGTGGCGCATTCTACAACACGTTCTTACAACACGTTCTTAGAATGCGGCGCATCTCTAAGATGTGAGGTTCATCAGCATTTTCTAAACATAACGTGCTGTTTGATGTCCCGCTGAGGCTTTGCCACAGCAAATTCCCAGCACTGGAACTATCCGAGGTGCTGAAGTCATAATCCAGCCCAAACAGTTGACCTTTTCCATTGACTATAGCTGCCATTCAGCCAGACTGCCTCTCACAACACCGCCTTGATCTGTGGCTTCTTAAGAATATAAGAAGAGCCCCGCTGGATCAGGCCAATGGCCCATCTAGCCCAGCACCTTGTATCTCACAGTGGTCCACCAGATGACCTTGGGGAAGCACGCAAGACAAGATCCCTGTTTCCTGTTGCCATTTCCTTCCATCTGGCATCAGAGATGGGCTACCTTGAAAACCTGGTGGTTGCATACAGTCATCGTGACTCGCCAATATGATTCTATGATACTATGAATCTACCGTGAATCTACCGTGATTCTATGCCAATAAAGGTTGCTGAATTGATTGACTCGCAACCTCCATCAATCAGTCCAATCCCCTTTTCAAGGCATGTAGGTGCCAGTGTTTTGTGGCAAGGAGTTCCACAGATCAATCACAGTACATGCTGGGTGCATAAATGCTTCCAGACAGCGCAGCTTTGCCATCTCTCCTTGCAGCAGGGCCTCTTTCTAGACATCCCAGGTTGCCTGATCACCTTTTCAAGCTGGGCAACCGGGGCCCAAATCCTCCCAGAGGTTAGGACTGACTTAGGTTTCTAGCTCCTTGTCCCAACTCCTGACCTTCCCATAGCTGCTGCCCACAGTCATTCGCACAAAAAGGTGGACCAACAAAGATGCTACATAACATGTGAACTCTGCTCTGGTATTGCCCTTAACAACAAATCAGATGTTTGGAAAATGCTTCCATGGGCCATGCCCCCTTTCTGTGCTGGTTCCCCAAAGCCCGGCCTCCACGAAACAGTTAAGCAGAAGTCAGCGGTATGGATGCTGCACATTTTCTCGAGGCGCATTCTGTTTTTTCACTTGTAAAATATTTCTGTCAGAACCAGTTAATGTACAAATTAGCAGCGGTGGTCTCTCTTACGTCTTGTGACTCACTAATTTGACAGGGGGCCGTTCTGTCTATGGAGCAAGCTTGCGACAGGCAGATAGCAGGTCAGGGAGCTGGGGCTGAGCCGTGAAGGACCTGCGGGTTAATGCTCCTGCAGGGCCTTGGAGGTGGGGAGTGGAGAGGAGAAAAGGGGAGGCATTTGTCACTGTACAGCTGTAACAATTAGGAAACCACAGCAGGATGTGCTTCTGAAGGAAGGGACGGGCCACGGAGGAGGATTCCATTACCAGACGCGTGAAAGGAATAGCTCCATCTCTCCCAACGGTTCCCTGGTTCATCTCCTTGGGTGGATTTTCTCCAGTGCAGGCTGAACACCTCCATCTAAAGGTGAGGGCTTTCCAAAAGGTGCCCTGAGCCAGAGACATGGCTGGGATTGAGGAGATCTGGATTCAGATTTGCCATCAGTAAGTTTGCAGACTTGAACAACACAAAGTAGATTTCCACCCCGCTTCCCAACTTAAAGCAACACCAGCAATGGAACGAGGCATGCAATGAAACTACAGTTCTCAGGTTGGATGCACCTAACACTCTGATGTTTCTGAGGTGAGAACCTTGAAAATAAGGGGGGGGGGGTCTAGTAGTGAAAAGGTCTTTTGTCCACCTCACTCCTGCAGGTGAAGTTCTCTTGCCTCTCACACAACACCAGAATCAGAGGGACATCCGTTAAAATGGACTGGCAGGAAAGTACAGACAAAAGGAAATATATCTTCACCCAGCACATAATTAATCTGTGGAACTCCTTGCCACAAGATGTTATGTCACCTAGCCTAGATGCCCTGAAAAGGGGAATGGGACAGATTGATGGAGGAAAAGTCCATCACAGGTCACAAGTCATGGTGACTGGAAGAAGCCTCTGGGTTTTACAGGGAGCCTCTCTGAATACCAGGTGAAGGGAAGCATAAGAACATAAGAACAGCCCCACTGAATCAGGCCATGGGCCCATCTAGTCCAGCTTCCTGTATCTCACAGTGGCCCACCAAATGCCCCAGGGAGCACACCAGATAACAAAAGACCTGCAAGGCTTCCTGGGAATTGTAGTTAAGAACATAAGAACAGCCCCGCTGGATCAGGCCATAGGCCCATCTAGTCCAGCTTCCTGTATCTCACAGTGGCCCACCAAATGCCCCAGGGAGCACACCAGATAACCAGAGACCTTATCCTGGTGTCCTCCCTTGCATCTGGCATTCTGACATAGCACATTTCTAAAATCAGGAGGTTGCACATACACATCATGGCTTGTAACCCGTAATGGATTTTTCCTCCAGAAACTTGTCCAATCCCCTTTTAAAGGCGTCCAGGCCAGACGCCATCACCACATCCTGTGGCAAGGAGTTCCACAGACCAACCACACGCTGAGTAAAGAAATATTAGGGAACTTGCTGTCTTGTGTGCTTCCTGAGGCATCTGGTGAATCACTGTGAGATACAGGAAGCTGAATGGGCCCTTAGCCTGATCCAGCAAAGCTCTTCTTTTAGTTTTATGTTTAAAGGGGGAGCAGTACTTAGCACACCATGTCAAGCTCCTGGAGGTCCTGGGCCAGCCCAGGTTATAGTCCCCTGAGGAGAGGGAATGCTAAGACATCATTTATACCCCTGATGTAGATATTCCAGCCATGGCAGAGTAAGAAGGAGGGAAGAGATACGTGTACCTGGCCAAAACTGGAGAGGAATCAGCTAGTCTACAAAGGCCATTCATCCTGAAAGCACACTGTGTGCAGGGGGTGGGTGGGAAAGGGCTGTATCCGTTCAGCATTCATTCACTGGCAGTTCCAAGCAGCAAGACCACTTATATATACACTTGGCACTGTCCAGCCCCAAGGAATGCTGGGAGCTGTAGTTGCTTGGAGAACGGATGGCAAAAATGTGAAGAATGAGAGAAGGTTGCCAGAGGAGGGATTCTTGTAAGGAAGCACAGATCTTCTGCTTCGTGGCCCATTAATTCCGACTGCCACCACCATGAAATCAGCAGAAACTCCTCACTCTCCTTTCTTAAGATTTTTCATCTGTGTGAACAGGTAGCCCCCGGCTTCAGCACACCCTGCCTCAAAACCTGGGGAGTGGGATCCAGTCAATGTAGAGGCAGAGGGTCGTCACCGATGGGCAGTCCAAGATCTGCCTATATCTATGGCAGTGTGTCATATGCCATCCTCCTGACCTGGTGGCACATCAGCCACAGCTCCATTCCTCCTCCTCCGCTTCCTGTATTCAAAAAGGAAGAGGGGAAGGGAGCAGGAAAAGTGGTGGGCAAGAGCGTCTCGTCTCCTGCACACTTCCTCTTCAGCTCCATTGAGTTGCAAATCCTTTGCAAATCCAGGAAGCAGGAAGAGGGGGAGCAATGGAGGACAAGTGTGTGGGGGCAGACCCACCCACCCTACTCTTAGCAGATGACTTCAAGGACCCACTAGTGACTCTCTTCCTCTGGCCCTTCATCCTCCCTTTTCCTTTAGTGTCTGTCTCTTTAGAGCTCTGGTTCCCAATCTGTAGTCCGTGGAGCACAGGTGTTTCATGAGAGCCAGGGTGGTGTAGTGGTTTGGGCGGTGGACTCAGACCTGGAAGACCCAGGTTCAAATCCCCCCTCAGCCACGAAGCTTCCTGGGTGACCTTGGGCCAGTCACTTTCTCTCAGCCTCACCTACCTCACAGGGTTGTTGTGAGGAAAAAAGGAGGGGAGCAGCCATGTATACCGCCCTGAGCTGTTTGGAGGAAGGGCGGTATAAAAATTTATAAAAATTATTTAAAAAGGGCGGAATAATAATGAGACCCTGAGAAGTGGCCTGCAGGGGGGAAAAACAGATTACCGACCATCAATTCCAGTAGCTCGCCAAGAGCGAGTGCTCCCCCTTGGACCACCAGAGAAGGCAGAGAATGGACCATTTGTAGCCAGCACTTACCCTGTAGCAACCGTTACCCTGCACATGCCTGATCTTGTCTGATCTTGGAAGCTAAGCAGGGTCAGGCCTGGTTAGTACTTGGATGGGAGACCACCTGGGAATACCGGGTACTGTAGGCTTGTACCATAGTCTTTTGAGACTGAAGGTTGCCAACCAGCCAGCACTTCCAGCAGGGAGTGAGCTCTCCCCACGGCCCACCAGAGAGGGTGGAGAACAGACCACCCACAGCCAACATTTCAGTGCTGGGAGCGGGAGGACCGCTTTAAAGAGTTCTCACAAGTCAACCATTGCCAACTTACCTTCTGTGGGCTGTTCCACATTCTAATGGCTGTCCAGTGAGATGATCTTTTCCTCTGGGGTTTTGAATTGGTAATAACAACCAACAACATCTCTCTCATGGGGGACGAACTAGAAGGTGCCATAGAACACGAAGCATTGATGGCTGGTGGCTACTGGGTAAATTCTCTCACCTGCATGGGTAGGAGTGAAAAAGAAGAGTGTGGGATTCGGCAGCTGACTGACCAGAGTGAGCTTTTGTAGTACGAAGTGAATTCAGTTTGCTTTGGGGGGGACAGCGGAACCGCTGTTGCTTCAAAGTATAGTGCTGGCCATCAAGAAACTTCTTTGGTCCCCTCCTGAATACGTTGACCCAGCGTTTCTCAAACTGTGGGTCGGCCCACTAGGTGGGCCGTGAGCCAATTTCAGGTGGGTCCCCATTCAATTCAATTTTTAATATGTTAGACTTGAGGCTACCATGGCACGTGACTGCATTGGGGGAAATGTGACAGCTCTGTACTTTTAACAAGCTACTATGTATAATCTTTTAACAATAATAGTCAATGGGACTTACTCCTGGGTAAGTGCGGGTAGGATTGCAGCCTAGGATTGTCAAAAATTGTCCTGCTTGATGATGTCACTTCCAGTCATGACATGTTACCCTCATGTTACCCTGCACATGCCCAATCTCAGAAGCTAAGCAGGGTCAGGCCTGGTTAGTACTTGGATGGGAGACCGCCTGGGAATACTGGGTGCTGTAGGCTTATACCGTAGTCTTTCCATGCCCGATCTGGTCTGATCTCGGAAGCTAAGCAGTGTCAGGCCTGGTTAGCACTTGGATGGGAGACCGCCTGGGAATACTGGGTGCTGTAGGCTTATACCATAGTCTTTCCATGCCCGATCTGGTCTGATCTTGGAAGCTAAGCAGTGTCAGGCCTGGTTAGCACTTGGATGGGAGACCGCCTGGGAATACCAGGTGCTGTAGGCTTATACCATAGTCTTTCGAGACTGAAGGTTGCCAACCAGTCATGACATCACTTCCGGTGGCTACTGACAGATTCTCATTCTAAAAAGTGGGTCCCAGTGCTAAATGTATGAGAACCATTGTGTTGACCCATTTCTGCCCAGCCCACAAGTATACACATTTGATCCCTGTTGTGTATATGCAACGTTGGGCAGAAATGTCTTTTTTTTTTAAAAACTGTCCCTTGGAACTTCCTTCTATTTGGAGAAAGGGCAGGCAGGCAGGATGGGACTGGGAGAAGCATATGACAATATGATTCAGCACTGACTTTCTAGCCTCAGGGCCTGAAGTCCCAACTCCCTGTACACCCTACTGCAACAATAACTACACATGCATGTCCTTCCCCTGTTTACCCAGCCGCCAACCCCCTCCACTGTGTGTCTTTCCAAATTGCAAGCCCCTTGGGATGGAGACCTGCCCTCTCTGCTGTTCTAAAGCACTGTGGCCACCACTAGTGTGGTCTCAACATTTAATCCGTAAATACTAGCAGTCTTCAAATGGTAGGACCGAAGCACCTGACACCCAAGCCACATACACTTCCCAGGTCATTGCTCCAGTTCTGCTTCGGTGTGTGTGGGGGTTGGGGGGAAGGGGGTATGAAGTCACCCAGTGCCAGCCTGGATGGATCCCAGCCCTCAAAGACCCTGCCCAGAATGCCTCTGCCATGCTGCCGAATATTGTTGTGACAGACCGTTTTGGAGAACGCTTATCCAACAGCGAGGAGGGTTTGCTCAGCAAGGCCCAGCCGTCCCTGCCAGGCAGGTGGGAGGCAGAGAGCACACCGGCTGCCTCTAGGTCCTCGGGACAGCAGCCGCCAGTGCGTGATGTGTTGTGGCAGTTTCCCTGCAGCCCAGAGCCTGCCTGGAGCAAGCGTTGCTGATGTCTTTAATTGCTTTCAGATTCAATAGCCTGCCTCTTGACAGCCTGGGCTGTGCAGCTGCAGCTCTGCCAACTGTCCCCACTTAGCTGGGGACGAGGCCCTGGATTCATCTCTCTCCCTGCCGCCTTTGAAAAAAAAGAAGGGACCCGACGGAACGAGCTGTCCAGCTCCTTTGCGAGAGGGCTCTCCAGCACGCTCAAAGAGTTGCTGGGCTTCCGGCCATGAAAGACTTCTCCCTTTGCAATGGCGAAAGGACGCCAACGATTCTGGCACACTTCGCAGAGCTGTCAGTCATCACGTTCCCATTCTCTAGATGGGAAGACTGAGTCAACAGCCTCACATCCTATGAAGAGCAGTCCTGGAATTCCTTCAAAGCCAGACTCTCACTGGTCTTTATTAAGGAACGTCCTGTTAGGCCCTTCACTTACCAGCGTCTTTAGAACATAAGAACATAAGAACAGCCCTACTGGATCAGGCCACAGGCCCATCTAGTCCAGCTTCCTGTATCTCACAGCGGCCCACCAAATGCCCCAGGGAGCACACCAGATAACCAGAGACCTGCATCCTGGTGCCCTCCCTTCCATCTGGCATTCTGACACAGTCCATTTCTAAAATCAGGAGGTTGCACATACACATCATGGCTTGTAACCCGTAATGGATTTTTCCTCCAGGAACTTGTCCAATCCCCTTTTAAAGGCGTCCAGGCCAGACGCCATCACCACATCCTGTGGCAAGGAGTTCCACAGACCAACCACATGCTGAGTGAAGAAATATTTTCTTTTGTCTGTCCTAACTCTCCCAACACTCAATTTGAGTGGATGTCCCCTGGTTCTGGTGTTATGTGAGAGTGTCAAGAGCATCTCCCTATCCTCTCTGTCCATCCCCTGCATAATTTTGTATGCCTCAATCATGTCCCCCCTCAGGCGCCTCTTTTCTAGGCTGAAGTTTCTGGGAAGTTAAATCTGTGGGATGGCACTGCAGAGCCTGTTCAGTAGTGACCCTGTGCAGGCCCTCGGAGAGGAATTTTATCAGGGGGTACAGAGTTTCTTTTGGATCCCTTCCCAAAGTGGAAGGGGTGAAACAGAATGGGGAGGGTGGCAATGGGGACAAAACAGGCAGGGGGAAAGTGGCAACTAGCTAGAATAGTCTTTGGAGTCCAAATCCACAAACCAAAGACCTTCCGTAGCGGGTCAGTTTCCTCCCAGATGTGACACTGTTAAGGAATGTATGCAATTCTGGGCCTGGTGTGTATGGCAGTAGTCGTGGCCAAGTGCCCACAGTATTGCCTCCAGCATCCTGCGTGGGCAGTGAGATTGCAGAATGTAAGATCCCAGGAAATATCTGGGCCCCCTCCTTTGGCTCCTGGGCCCTCTTCCTGACCCTGGGCCCAGGTACAAATTACCCCCTTTACCCCCCCCTCTCCTAGGCCCTGACCCTGTGCAACTTCTTACGTCTGCCAAGGGTCACATGGAACTTAGAAACTGTCCTCTACTCTGCCCAAAGCCCGCCAGCTCATAGAATCGCCATCTCCGCTTCCTTCTCCCAGCTTGGCACAACCATTTCACAGCCCACAAAATTCAAAGCAGGGTTCCTCCCTGGGAGAAAGAATGGGAGAATTTTTTCAAGGGAATCCAAACAAAGTTTGGACAGGAGAAATGACATTTCTCAGTAGGGTTCTGCACTTCTCCACTGAATACCAACTAGCCAGAAACACACACACACACACACAATTATGTGGCCTGATTTACTCCCAGTCTTTTAAAAACCAATGTGATCCAGTTGGCTAAAAGAACAAGCAAAAATCTCTGGATAAAGTATCAGCTCTGCCACAACCCCCTTAAACTGACCTCAGAGAAGCCACTTGCAACCCCATATATATATTTAAGGTGGGGATAACAGTCTAGATAACAGGTAGATCAGCCTACCTTAAAGGTACCTTAAAGGCGTGAAGCAGGGCTGTGTTCTTGCTCCAACCTTGTTTGGGATTTTCTTCGCTGTCCTGCTGAAGCAGGCATTTGGAACTGCAACAGAAGGCATCTATCTCCGGACCAGATCAGATGGAAAGCTCTTCAACCTCTCCAAACTGAGAGCAAAGTCCAAAGTCCAGCTGAAATGTCTGCGTGACTTCCTCTTTGCCGACGATGCAGCTGTCACTACCCACTCTGCCAAAGATCTCCAGCAGCTCATGCATCGTTTTAGCAAGGCCTGCCAAGATTTTGGACTGACAATCAGCCTGAAGAAAACACAGGTCATGGTTCAGGATGTGGATTCACCTCCCTGCATTACAATCTCTTCGCATGAACTGGAGGTTGTCCATGACTTTGTGTACCTTGGCTCAACCATCTCCGACACTCTTTCTCTCGATACCGAGCTAAACAAGCGCATCGGTAAAGCAGCTACCATGTTTTCCAGACTCACAAAGAGAGTCTGGTCCAACAAGAAGCTGACAGAACATACCAAGATCCAGGTCTACAGAGCTTGCGTCCTGAGTACACTTCTGTACTGCAGCGAGTCATGGACTCTCCGCTCACAACAGGAGAGGAAACTGAACGCTTTCCACATGCGCTGCCTCCGGCGCATTCTCGGCATCACCTGGCAGGACAAAGTTCCAAACAACACAGTCCTGGAACGTGCTGGAATCCCTAGCATGTATGCACTGCTGAAACAGAGACGCCTGCGTTGGCTCGGTCATGTCGTGAGAATGGATGATGGCCGGATCCCAAAGGATCTCCTCTATGGTGAACTCGTGCAAGGTAAGCGCCCTACAGGTAGACCACAGCTGCGATACAAGGACATCTGCAAGAGGGATCTGAAGGCCTTAGGGATGGACCTCAACAGGTGGGAAACCCTGGCCTCTGAGCGGCCCGCTTGGAGGCAGGCTGTGCAGCATGGCCTTTCCCAGTTTGAAGAGACACTTGGCCAACAGTCTGAGGCAAAGAGGCAAAGAAGGAAGGCCCACAGCCAGGGAGACAGACCAGGGACAGACTGCACTTGCTCCCGGTGTGGAAGGGACTGTCACTCCCGAATCGGCCTTTTCAGCCACACTAGATGCTGTTCCAGAGCCACCTTTCAGAGCGCGATACCAGAGTCTTTCGAGACTGAAGGTTGCCAATGATGATGAACAGTCTAGATAACAGGTAGATCAGCCTACCTTAAAGGGTGGTTGTATGTTTGTTGCAAGATTATTATTAAGAATATATGTACAGTATATCACTTATACGATATGTATATAACACTTATGCTGGAGAAGGGGAAGCTGTTCAATAGAGGGAGATCAGTGTCACTTGCAAATATTTTCAAAGCAAACAGAGGCCTCTCTCGGTGGGCACAGCTCCAATCACAACTGAAGATTGGCACTGTTGAGTAGGATTGCAGGTCAGAGGTGTTCAAAATCTTGGTGATGTCAAAAAATGGTCATCCCTTATAAAATGGGGGGGGGGGATCTGGTTTTAGGGCAAAGGGGCAGAGTGAAGCAGTGGACCCCAAATGACCTGAGATGAATCTTTGTCACCCGTCTGTCTGAGAGCAAGAAAATAAACTGGACAAATAAGGTCACATTTTGCAAACCGATGACCTTGATGAAGGATAGCAGTTATAAGCCAGAATGATAACACACAGGTATGAATGACTGATCTGCATCCGTTCCAAAAGTTGGCAACTCTTCTACCTGCTATGGGTGCCCCAAAGACTTCTGGGAATTGTAGTTTGTGGATGATCCTGAACCTTCTCCATTCGAGATCTTCACTCCACTTCCTAGAACTGCCACTCCAGGGCTCCTTGCAGAGAGGATGCAACTGTTATTAAGTCGGACCTGACTGCACGATAGACTTGCAGCAGGTTTCTACAGGTTGACCATCACAGCTTCCCCCACAAAGAATCCTGGGGATTGTCGTTCTTTGAGGATTTCCCCAGTCCTCTCCATTAGCAAACCCTAATTCCACTCCACAGAATTGCAGGTCCCAAAGTTCCCCAAGGAGAGCAAGTGACTGTTTGTGACCCTGCTTAAACCTGTGATGCTTGCTGTTCATAGTTGCTATTCCCATCTTTTTAGGGGAGAGTTGCCAAGTTTTGAATTCGCTTCTGGGTTTGCCCCCTTTAACAGCTTATTTTATTTTTATTTTTCACATTTTTATACCACCCTTCCTCCTTCTTGCCCTCACAACACTCCTGTGAGGTAGGTGAGGCTGAGAGAAAGTGACTGGCCCAAGGTCACCCAGGAAGCTTTATGGCTGAGGGGGGATTCGAACCTGGATCTTCCAGGCCTGAGTTCACCTCCCAAACCACTGCACCACCCTGGCTCTCTTATTTGTTGACCATGATCACCAAACAACGATGTTTGTATCAATGGCACTAAAAGCTCACTGCAGTCTTTTGTATCTCAGACTTCCTTTACCAGCTCGGCAAGGAGAGAATGCCAACCAGTGCAGCTTCGCTTGACCTTCTAGACAAGCAACCGCCGCCTAAATTCCTACTTTGAAAGGGCCAAACGGAGGCACCAGTGACCGATTGCGCACCAGGCTGTCCTTGGGGGTCTCCTGCAGTACAGCTTGTTCAAGCATTTGTGGTTGCACCGGATGATATCTAAAGAACTCCCCGCACCAAGGAGATGTCTTGGACCTGGTTGAACCCAGTGCTCCGGTTGCCAGCCAGAAGGGACAGATTGCCCCTCGAGCGTCTTTGCACATTTAGCAGTCAGGGATCCATTAGACACGCAGCCAGCAGCAGCCCTCGCAGGCTAAAAACTCCATTAGAGAGCCACGGATACAACACCGGGCTTGGGGAGGATGGTGGCTAACAAGGAGGAAAGCACCAAGCTGCCTACTACGTGATGTGAGTCCAGCCTGACTGGCCCTTTCCCATGCCCGGGCATCTCTTGCCCAGCCAGAATTCCATGACATATCAAAGCAGACCTGGTTCCGAACAGCTCCAGAGATAGTGTTTCTGCATTAGGAGGAGTCTGGTCCCCAAGGAAGGGGATGAAGGGACTTCCTGGTTTGGATTGGAAATAAATCAATGAGTCAAGTCCTGTCGGGCTCTGTTCACTGATGCCTGCCAGGATCCTGTTCACTGATGCTGGGGTGCCAGGAGATGTCAGCCATCTGGCTAGGCCCCCCCCCTCCTAAATCTTCAGTAGCAGTGGAAGGGTAGTGGGGTACCCAGCCAAATGGCCGATCTTGCATGTCTACCTGGCAGGACAAAGTTCCAAACAACACAGTCCTGGAACGTGCTGGAATCCCCAGCATGTATGCACTGCTGAAACAGAGACGCCTGCGTTGGCTAGGTCATGTCGTGAGAATGGATGATGGCCGGATCCCAAAGGATCTCCTCTATGGAGAACTCGTGCAAGGAAAGCGCCCTACAGGTAGACCACAGCTGCGATACAAGGACATCTGCAAAAGGGATCTGAAGGCCTTAGGAGTGGACCTCAACAGGTGGGAAACCCTGGCCTCTGAGCGGCCCGCTTGGAGGCAGGCTGTGCAGCATGGCCTCTCCCAGTTTGAAGAGACACTTGGCCAACAGTCTGAGGCAAAGAGGCAAAGAAGGAAGGCCCACAGCCAGGGAGACAGACCAGGGACAGACTGCACTTGCTCCCGGTGTGGAAGGGATTGTCACTTCCAAATCGGCCTTTTCAGCCACACTAGACGCTGTTCCAGAACCACCTTTCAGAGCGCGATACCAGAGTCTTTCGAGACTGAAGGTTGCCAACACAAGGACTTGACATCAGGCCTTCAAGACATGACAGCAAGCCCCATCAAACAACAGTTTCTAAACTTAGCATTGGTGACTGATAAAGGGGGCTTAGCAGGAGGGGGGCATGGCCAAAAATGCCCACTCCCCAGTCCTCAGATGTCCTGCAGCAGCAGCTGTTCACTTGCAGCCCTCCAGATGTTCGGTGCTGACCACAGGGGAGGAAGACTCCTCTCTGGAATATGCTGCCTGGCAACCAGGACCAGATATTTTTGTCTGGGGGGTAGAGGGCATCTTTTCACCCAAACAAGCTGGAGCTCCTGGCTCTTCCTGGTGGTGGGTCTGGCTTCCAAAATCTCTGGATGGGACAGTGATGGCAAATACTCTCTCCCAAAGCATAGCATCAGACAGAGAAAGAGAAATGCATGGGAAGGGACTCTGCTGCACCAGGAAGCCCACCTCTCTAGCGACAGGTACCAGAGACCCAGATATAAGCACTAACTTCTGCATACCGCCCTCGTCTCCAAAGCAATGTTCTAGAAAATCCTCCCTTTTTGCAAACCTGACTGGTATCTTACGGATGCCATACCTGCCCCTTCTGCAGAGCTTGGTCAGTTTCTCCAAGCAAGGTGGGGGGCACAGACCAGGTTCAACCTTACCACTTCTGCGGGAGAGGCAAACAGGGAAGCACTTTGGCAGGGTTCTGGTCTAAGTGCTGGGGGATACTCAGTTTTCAAATCTCCAACAACCAACGCTTCCCAAACTGACTTGGCCCATCAACTCGAACCTGGAACAGCCCTCTGGACCTGGAAGAGGTGATAAGAACATAAGAACAGCCCCACTGGATCAGGCCATAGGCCCATCTAGTTCAGCTTCCTGTATCTCACAGCAGCCCACCAAATGCCCAGGGAGAACACCAGATAACAAGAGACCTGCATCCTGGTGCCCTCCCTTGCAGAGTGATAGGTGTCATTAGTCTGTGGAACTCCTTGCCACAGGATGCACATAAGAACATCAGAAGAGCCCCGCTGGGTCAGGCCATAGGCCCATCTAGTCCAGCTTCCTGTATATCACGGCAGTTCACCAAATGCCCCAGGGAGCACACCAGATAACAAGAGACCTCATCCTGGTGCCCTCCCTTGCATCTGGCATTCTGATACACAGCCCATTTCTAAAATCAGGAGGTTGCACATACACAATGTGTATGCGATGCGATGACACAACAGTACGATTACATCAGCAGCACTTACTTCTGGGTCACACCAAAAAAGCCCTCAAAAATAGCGTTGAACAAAGCAGGGAGGGCGGGTGGATCCTTGGGCAACTCTGCAGAAAGCCCAGCCCACTGCTCTGAGCCTCCATGTTGCAATCCACACTGCCACACTCCTGACCAGCACAAATCCTGTGATGTTCCGGAAATACTCGTACAAATGCAACACACACTTTGGGAACTAACTACCGCTACAGACAATGGCCCTTGAAACAGAACAGCAGAACCTGGAAGAGTCTCCCAGAAGTGACATCACAAGAGGCGAAGGCCTTAGAGGTCAGCGTGCCTTGAGAAGAAGCAAACGTTGAAAATTTCTGCTCCAAACTTCCAAGCGCGTTTCAGCAGCCTGCTCTCCCCGAAGCAGACACCCCGAAGGCCCATTAGCTGTGGTCTGCATTATTGACGAGGGCATGGTGCGGCAACCATCGACGTTAGGCAGGCCTCAGGCAAAGCACTCTACCTGCTCCGCAAAGCCACATGACAGCACCAGGGCAGAGATGGACCGGAGAAGCCTCTGCGATCCTGCAGGCCATTAAGGATCCGGGGAAGCCAGGTCGCCCCATGCAGGAGAAAAAGGAGGGAGAAAGGACTGTCCCACTTCAGACTGCAGGGCAAGGGGTTCCACTTGTGAACGTTCCCTCGTGCAAATAGGAAAGGAGTACTTTATGAGGTTTGAGACCAGCCCTTGGCCTCATATGCAGATTCCTATTTGCATTTTTTAAAATGGAGGAATAAAGTAGAAAGAATAATTTACTCACCTACAGTCTTAGGAGGCACAAGGGTCTGAGGGTCCCTTGGCAAAGTGCCCTCAGCACCTGTTACCCTGCACATGCCCGATCTAATCTGATCTCGGAAGCTAAGCAGGGTCAGGCCTGGTTAGTACTTGGATGGGAGACCGCCTGGGAAAACCTGGTGCTGTAGGCTTATACCATAGTCTTTCGAGACTAAAGGTTGCCAACCAACAGGGCCCTCTAGGGTTTGTGACTTCCCTGGGGAAGGAGATTGTGGGGTTTCCCCACTGCCATAGGAGTGGGGAATGCCATAGGAGCCTGGCCCGTTCATGAAGCCAACTGAAACAGGTGCATCAGGGCAATGGAGTGGTGGGGGGTGCCCATCTCTGACCACCTACTTGCCTCCACTGCTCCGCCTTCCTGGATTGGAAAAAGCAGGGGCGACAGAGAGGAAGAGGAAATGTAGAGGAGAGGAGAGTGTTGAGCTAGAACACTGGAGAGTGGGAGGAACAGATGGTTGGCAACCTTCAGTCTCGAAAGACTATGGTATAAGCCTACAGCCTATTCCCAGGCGGTCTCCCATCCAAGTACTAACCAGGCCTGACCCTGCTTAGCTTCCAAGATCAGATGAGATTGGGCATGTGCAGGGTAACAGTTGCTGTATGGGGCATCAGTGGGTAAGGGGAAGAGCATTTGGCAAGATGCCTCCGGCACCCAGAGGTCTTGGGCTGGTCTTGCAAGAGACTGGTAGAACTTGGCACATCATCTCCGGACAACTCAGGGCAAGCTGCTTTTTCAGGAGGTCGACCTGTCCATTGTTCCTGCTCTTAAAGCTTCTGAGAAACCTGACCTTCCCTGAAACACTGTTCAACTCTCTCGGCTTGCTTGAAATCGTCAGTTGTCTGCCCTTCACACCTGGTAGTCAGATACTCTGCCTCTGCTTGTGGAGGCTCTCCTTTTGGCTATCATGTTAATAATGGTCAACGGCCCCTCACCCTCCCTGCATTTCTTGCATCTTGTTCAAAGACACCTAAGCTGCTGGCCGTCGTCACATCCAGAAAATTACACACTGAAGATGGAAGCGGGAGGAACAAGGGCAACAAACTGGTCCTAGCAGGGCTTGTTTCATCAGCAAGGGAGAAAATGCGTGTCTCCTCTCGAAGCCCGGCTTCCCCCACTCCTTCCCTCGGAGAAAATGTCTGCCTGGTTCTTTTGCAGCCTGGCCATGTCTCTAGGCGGAGATTTGTGCTGTAAAACGCACAATATGTTCTAACTGCCCTTTGGGAGCCATTAAATATTCACCAGCAGCTCCCATTTTAGTCAAAGCAAATCAGCCAGGCCAAGTGAGTGAAGGAAGGGCTGCGATGATGCCGGCAAGCTTCCCCCCCCCCCCCACATTGCCCCCAACACTTTCCATGATGGGGTAAACGCTGCATGCTCCCCCAGCCATGGCCCCTGTCCAAAAACATGGTTAAAGGGGTGGAGAGGTAATGCGAGGGGGAAGGGCGTATCAGAGCACACTGCCAGTCTCTGATCCCGGGCCAGAGCTTGCTTCCTGAGGGGCACACTTGCAAATGAGATGACATAAGCCCAAATCACAAGCCCTCGAGTCTAGGAACCGTACACATTCAGAAAGCCCCATCCAGGCATAATTTTCAGGAAACCTCTTGAGCCCAGTTCCCTCGTCTCGCTGAGCCAAAGCAAGCAGGCATGATGCAAAATCA
The DNA here is from genome assembly GCF_035046505.1 of Tiliqua scincoides. NCBI lineage: Eukaryota > Metazoa > Chordata > Lepidosauria > Squamata > Scincidae > Tiliqua > Tiliqua scincoides. The sequence continues at coordinate 7,482,290 of NC_089833.1, read as the reverse complement.
CACATTCTTCTTGAGTCTTTCCTGGCATCCATTTCATAGAATCAGAGAGCTGGAAGGAATTCACAAGGCCATCTAGTCCAACCCCCTGCCTGTAGCAGGAAATAGAGCGTTCTCCTAGACCAGGGGTGCCCAAACACTGGCCCTGGGGCCACTTGCGGCCCTTGAGGCCTCTCAATGCGGACCTCAGGGGAGCACCCAGTCTCCAATGAGCCTCCGGCCCTCTGGATATTTGTTGGAGCCCGCACTGGCCCAACGCAACTGCTCTCAGCATGAGGGCGACTGTTTGGCTTTTTGCGTGAGCTGTGGGATGAGGGCTCCCTCCACTGCTTGTTGTTTTATGTCCATGATGCAGTAGCAGCAGCAAAGGAAAGGCCAGCCTTGCTTTGTGCAAGGCCTTTTATAGGCCTTGAGCTATTGCAAGACCTCCATTCATTTGTATAAGTTCAACTTTGATATATTCATTTATGTAAACTTATGTAAATTTATTCAAATTTTAAATGTAAATCAATTCTTTTTCCCCCCGGCCCCCAACACAGTGTCAGAGAGACGATGTGGCCCTCCTGCCAAAAACTTTGGACACCCCTGTCCTAGACAGAGAACACACCACCTCCCTTGGCAATCTGTTCCACTACCGAACTACCCCGACCATCAGGAATTTCTTCCTGATGTCCAGTCGAATCTCTTCTCTTGCGGTTTGTATCCATTGAATCTACTTCTGCTTTCAGAAGCAATTGTCCCATATGACAGCTCTTCAGATATTTGAAGAGCGCCATCATAGCCCCTCTCAGACTTCCAGGCTGAACATACCAAGTTCCCTCACCCTTTCCTTGTAGGGCTTGTTCTCCAGCCCTCCGATCATTTCCTTTCCCCTTCCTCTGTTGTCTCCCTCGTGTCTCTTTCAAACTGTAAGCACTAGAGGGCAGGGATCTATTTTCTCCACTCCTAACGCACCGTGCGAAAGAATGGTGCAAGAACAAACTGCGAAGCGCATTCCTTGGCATGGATTAGTAACTGCTAGCATACCTTCTGTTGTTTCTGCATCCAACTGCTTTCATAACCTGGCTCTGATCCTCTAGGGGGCTAGGGGGGTCTTTGCTCAGCTTCGGCTGGTGCGCCAGCTGCGGCCATACTTGGATCGTGCAGACCTGGCCTCAGTGATCCATACCACGGTGACATCGAGGTTAGATTACCGTAACACGCTCTATGTGGGGCTGCCCCTGAAGACGGTTCGGAAACTGCAATTAGTGCAGAATGCAGCGGCCCGTGTGGTTACTGGAGTTAGGTGGTTTGACTCTGTCAGCCCGCTTCTCCAGGGGCTACATTGGCTGCCCATTCGTTTCCGGGCCCAATTCAAGGTGCTGGTTTTAACCTTTAAAGCCCTATACTGCTCTGGGCCAGGGTATCTTACAGATCGCTTACTTCCGTACAATCCGGCTCATCCTCTTAGGTCATCAGAAAAGACCTTTTTACAAGTGCCGCAGCCTAAGGAGGTACGTGGGGCGGCGGCAAGAAATAGGGCCTTCTCTGTAGTGGCACCAACATTATGGAACTCCCTTCCCCTTGACTTGAGAATGGCTCCCTCTCTTGAGACTTTTTGGTGAGGCCTGAAGACCCTTTTATTTAAACAAGCCTTCTGAGTTCATGGCCTTTTAAACATATTTTTTAACATCTTTTTTACATCTTTTAGTATTTTTTTACAGGCCTGATTTCTTTATGATCTGCTGCTTTACGCTCCTTTTACCTGACTTTTTATCTGACTACTGTTTTTATGATATCTGTCAATATGTTAATGCTTTTATCTGTTTTTTAAATTATGTTTTAATCTGTTTTTAACTTGTTGTAGGTCGCCTTGGGTTAAATAATAATAATAATAATAAACTTTATTTATATCCCGCCCTTCTCCCTAAAGGGACCCAGGGCACCCCCACATCACGTATCACCACATCACCCCCACGTATCACTCCCACAAGGGCAGACCAGCTCACGGTTCCAAATTCCATCCAGAAGGTATACCACTCATCAATGAGACATAATATCAGAAGGGTTAATAACCTTAGAGCAATTCGACCAAATTGGGCCCCGCTCCGACCTGTACTGGGGCAGCAAGTGAAGTGCCCGCAGCTGCAGCCCACACTTTGCTCTACAGCTGATGCTCTGGCATGGACAACCTTCCCTCCTGCCCCTGAGTTTGATTGGTTTGAAATCCCCTCTCCCCGAAGCAACTGATAGTGATGCAGCTAATAGGGGCCTCATCCTGGTTAGTGGCGGGGCGCAGGGTGGGGCCCCCTGCAAAAATGTTTTGCATTGGGCCCCACAGCTCCGAAGGGCAGCCCTGAATAGCAGGCAGGTGCAACCTTTGACATGAAGAGTAGGTATTAATTTTCAGAACAAACAAAAACAGATACAAACAGGCCCTGGGTGTATCCTGTTCCATTCATTCCAAACCAAAGTCAGCTGGGCACAGACTGAAGGAGTGGGGCCCATTTTAAGAACCCTCATTTGTTTCTGTGTTAAAAGGAGAAAGTGCATTTCTTCGTTCAACGCTTACTTAGTGCTCCAGGGATGGAGCACTGGAACCGGGCTTATACAGGTAAAAAAAAAAAAAACTGGCTTCCCACCCACGCCCCAAGGATAGCTGCGCATTGGAGCTTCGGCCAGGAGCTACAGTTAAAGAAATGCACTTGTTGTTTCAACATGAAAAATATAGTGAACCGAAATGTGAAAATTGATGGGGGACGAACATCTTTAAGGCACTTGAGCATAAACAGAGCCTTTTGCCGTAAATTCAGCTCCTGTGTTGAATTTCATGAAGACCAGGTTTTATTTGGACACTTTTGTGCAGGAGTTTTAGGTATACACACTTAGCGGGGAGCAAGCTCCTCTGAATCCAGTAGGACTTTTCTAAGGCCTGCGATTTTGCCAGCTCCTCTACCGTTCCAATCAGAGCTGCCGGAGGGCAGACTTTTCTTCTGCCTGCACTCTGCCAATTGAGAAGTGAGGTTTAAAGGGGTCTCTGCTCCCACACACTTTTGTGAGCGCCAAACTAAATGCCACACTGAGTTCATTACCCGGGCCAGCTCAAGCCCCTCTGGGGCCTGTGTTGGCACGCCAAGTACTGCTTCATCCTAACCTAGTGAGGTGTCAGTGTGTGCGCCTACCGTTCTCTGAAATGAAAAAGGAAGAGGGAGATGGTACAGAAGAGGGAGGAAGTGAGAGATGTTCTAGCCCTCTACTCTACTCTCCTCCACACCTCCGTTTCCTCTCTGCCCCCCCTCTTCCTTCTCTAATCCAGGGAGCTGGAGGAGGCAGAGTAACAGCAGCAATGCAGGCAAAGCGACCAACGGAGGTTGACACCTACTACCAATCTGCTGCCGTAAGGCAACTACCTCAGTTGGCTTCAAGGATGAGCCAGCTCTGAGGAAGGGCCACCTGAGCTAGTGGCCAGCCCCACTTCTTGTGGCAGTGAGTTCCACAAGTACATTTTGCACTGCGTGAAGAAGCCCTTCCTGTTGGCCTGCCCCTGCATCACCTGACTCTCCTGAGTTCTGGTGTTATGGGAGAGAGAGAGAGAAAAAACTCCATTTACTCCCTTTAGTAACTCCATTTACTCCCTCCATTTACTCCTATCTCCCTTTAGTTTCTCAACTAACCCCCCAAATTTAAAAAGCTCCCAAAACTTTAATCTGCCCTCACAAGGAATGTGCTCCAACCCAATGACAGTTTTGTCTTCCCTTCTCTGTGTTTTTTTGTAGCTCTGCAATATCCTTTTTGAAATGGGGCAATCAGGACTGAACTCTGCTGCGATAGACAACACTGGCAGCATTGGTGAGGGGGGCAAGTGTCCCCCAGACAAATACTTTACCCTCCTTCCCTCAACTGCTGGGCTTCCCCTATGGTCCATTTTTCAGAAGGGCACTTTTCACATACTCAGAGGGCTTGGTTTCATCATCAATCATCATCATCATCATCATCAAATCTATTATCATTTACTAGGCAGGAAAAATAAAAGATTCTGCTAGAACCTGGAATTTATAATCCCTGTTTCTCCCCACTCCTGAAATAGCCTTGATCAGGACACCAGGAACCAGAAACCAGCTACTTTGGGGAGGCCAGATCCAGCCATCTCTGGCATGGAGTCTCAGACAGTTCACATGTACCAAGATGCCCCAAAAGTCCCAGGCTCATCTCTTGTTTTCTGAGAGTTCACTTCTTTCATGAAAAGAAGGAGAGGTGCTCTGGAAGCACTCCTTCTGCAGTGCCCCCCCACTCCCCACACTGCTCTCCCCCCCCCCCAAATTAACTCTCCATCTGTTCCTCTGCGGCTGAAGCTGATGACTTCTGACAAGGCCTCCTGAACGCAAAGCTGTTTGCCCAGAAAATCTATTACAAGTTGCTCCAAGACAGACAGAAATTCTCTCCTTCTGTCTCACCGAGCTGGTCTCTCTAGGTGCCCACCCCAGGCAAGGCAGGGAGACTAGGCCCGGCGTGGGCAGGCGGGCTGCTGCCTCTATTCAGCCGGAAAACTCCACTTGGAGCCGGAGCTGCCATCACTTCCCAGCCGTTGGTGAGCTCCCTGCGATATGCAGCCAGGCACACCACCGAGAGCTTTGGTGCTCCAGCCAGTACCTGGACAGGGACACGGCAAAGAGCAGGACTGGCCCAAAGGAAAGCACTTGGGCAAAGTTGCATGAGCTCCTGTTTAACTGTCTTGCTGAAATTAATGGGGTTTAAAGATTTGCTGGAAGGAGCTCAGTGACTTCCTAATGGAGGAGACCCCAGCTTTCAGCTGAGATCTTGTCTGATCTCAGAAGCTAAGCAGGGTCAGGCCTGGTTAGTACTTGGATGGGAGACCGCCTGGGAATACCAGGTGCTGTAGGCTTATACCATAGTCTTTCCATGCCCGATCTCGTCTGATCTGGGAAGCTAAGCAGGGCCAGGCCTGGTTAGTACTTGGATGGGAGATCGCCTGGGAATACCGGGTGCTGTAGGCTTATACCATAGTCTTTCCATGCCCGATCTCGTCTGATCTTGGAAGCTAAGCAGGGTCAGGCCTGGTTAGTACTTGGATGGGAGACCGCCTGGGAATACCGGGTGCTGTAGGCTTATACCATGATCTCGGAAGCTAAGCAGGGTCAGGCCTGGATAGTACTTGGATGGGAGACCGCCCGGGAATACCGGGTGCTGTAGGCTTATACCATAGTCTTTCGAGACTGAGGGTTGCCAACCATTTTCTGGGCTCCAAAGGGTGGGTGCGGAGAGGGGTGGTGATGCCAGGCTGACCTCCCTGAAATCCTCCCTGTGATCTTTTTCAGCTCTTTGTCCATCAGGAGGTGGGCGAGGGTGTCATGGCGCCCCAGGGCAGGCCTTGCCAAAGGGCCTCCAGCATGCTGGCCACCTGCTCCCAGGGCTTTCATCCTGAGTAGATGTACTCCAGTAGGTTGACCATCCCTGGTGCTATTGGGTCCACCTCTTTTTCACAGACGTCATCAGCTTCCTTTCAAACTGCACACGCTTGAGCCTCCAAACAAAATAGCTGTAGCACAGCCACAATCTCACACCTCTAGAACCCAATGCCCTTGTTGAAGAGCTGCAGCCTAGCCTTGATCGTAGAACGTTCTCTGCTCTTTCCTGGCAATAAACAGACCCCTTCAAATCCATGGATGCTGCTGGATGACAGACTCTTTCCAACCTTAAGAGGAAGGATCGGGACCTTTACAGGCTTCACGTGCACACCCACGTCACGGCGGAGAGGCGACCGATCGGCCCCTCCCCGTCACGCACACTGTTCTCAGCACCAGATGGCCTGCGAGGGTGCCGTGGGGCTTTGATCGACAGGCTGACAAATGCGTTGTAGCAGTGAGTGAGGAGCAGGGCTTGTTTCCCTGCCTTGGCTGCTGTTGCCTCCGAACTGAGGATGTCCCAAGTCTGCAGAAGGGGCCTGGGAAGTAGGAAAGGAGGGAAGGGATGATGCCGTTCCGTCTTTGTGGCCTTGCCGCTACTTTCTGCAAACACATTCAGGATGCCAAGTTCTGCCTGGGATGAAGCAGGCTCAGGTCTTGCTGTGACAGTTTGGCTGGATCCTGCTTAGGCGACACAGAACCCCTTTTATGTTCCATTGGTTTCAATGAGAGAGTTAAGCAGTTGCTAATCTCTTGCCCATTGAAACAAGTGTCAAACTTTATTGGCTTGTGCCCAGTGCCTCCAAGGTAGGAATTATTCACCTTCTGAAGGCTGAGGAACTCCATGTTCCCAGCCGAGTCAGGCCATGAGTTCAGAAGTGCTGATACTAACCCCTAACCCCTGCTTTTATTAACCCCTGCTAATTGGGTAAGAGGCACTTTTTCAAGTGGGTGCTCCTTTTTTTAGCAGGGGGAGAGTAACTGGCCCATCTCACCCCAGCACTGTCTGGTCTAGTGGCTGTCTACTGGTATTCCTTGGCATCTTTTTAGATTGTGAGCCCTTTTGGGACAGGGAGCCATTTAGTTATTTGATTTTTCTCTCTAAACCGCTTTGTGAACTTTTAGTTGAAAAGCGGTATATAAATACTGTTAATAATAATAATAAATAAATAAATAAATAAATAAATAAATAATACTAACTGGCAGCGTCTCTGCCGGGGTCTAACAGGGACCTTTCCTGGCCCTACCTGGAGATGGTGGCATGGGTTGCAGCTCAAACCTTCTGCACGCAAAGCAAGGCCTCTACCACTGAGCTAGGAGCTCTTCCCATAAGGCGGCCTGCTTTGGCTGGGGGCAGTGCCAGGGATCGACCAGGTCGGGGGGCTTACCAGCCCCCTCTCCCAAAGCCCAATTGGGCAACCCCTGAAACTCCCCAAATGCAGCAGCAACACAAACCACGTAAATACATACTTACTTGCACCATCGCTGCTGACTTCTGCCATCCTTGGAGTCTCCATAGCAATGCCGCCAGTCCAGCCCACCACTCTTGTCTCCGCCAGGGAGGGCACCAGGATGAGGTCTCTTGTTATCTGGTGTGCTCCCTGGGGCATTTGGTGGGCTGCTATGAGATGTTCTTATGGTGTGTCATCTATATTTTGTGTTTAGATTGTAGCCTTTGGCTCCAGGAATCCCTCTTCTCATTGTTTTTGCAATGTAAGCCACTGGAGAACTTTTGGTGTTGTCAAAAAGTGTCATTTGATTGTTCGTAATAAATAACAATAACAGCAATGTCGCACTTGTGACATCCCATGTGGTTCCTTGTGCAAGTTTTACTCTATTGGTCCCGGCTTCTCCAGGCTCTGATTCCCATGCCACGCTCATGTGTTGTGCATGTGCAACCTCCTGATTTTAGAAATGGGCTATGTCAGATGCAGGAGAGGGCACCAGGATGAGGTCTCTTGTTATCTGGTGTGCTCCCTGGGGCATCTGGTGGGCCGCTGTGAGATACAGGAAGCTGGACTAGATGGGCCTGTGGCCTGATCCAGTGGGGCTGTTCTTATGTTCTTAACTACAATTCCCAGGAGGCCTTGCAGGTCTCGTTATCTGGTGTGCTCCCTGGGGCATTTGGTGGGCCGCTGTGAGATACAGGAAGCTGGACTAGATGGGCCTGTGGCCTGATCCAGTGGGGCTGTTCTTATGTTCTCCACACTTCCTCTTCTTTCCCCCAGGGCTGGCCCAAGACCCCGTTGCCTCAAGCGGCATGCCAATTGCTGCCCCTCCGTACTTGGGAACATGCCAGGCGAAAACCAAGGAACCATCGAAGATTCTTACCATGAGCCTAGCAGGAAAAAGGCAGTGCTAGGAGGATTCTTCTCCTTGACAAGCTCCTTTTCTGAGTGCAAGGGTTTCTCCTCAATAAGTAGTCAACTCCGCCAGCACCCAGGTGCAATTTGAAGAGTGGGGGGGGGGAGATCCAGCTACAGCAGGCCTGCCGTCACTTCCGCTTCTTGAAAGAACCAGGCCTGTTTTGGTGAAGGTGTTGAAAGTCTATGCGAGTTTGAACTCCCCTATAAGAATTACAGTTCCCAGGAAGACAGAACTGGTACGCCAGTTCAGGACCAGTTCCGGTTGTTTTATGGGGGCAGTCCTGGTGCCCCAACGGTGCACTTCTCCATGCTTTAGAAAGTGCAGTCATAATGCATCAGTCCCCCACCCCTTGATGCCTGGGAAGCCAGCATCCCCATGGGCCCCAGCTTGTCAGATGGTGTTGTTGGAGCACTAGGCCCTCATGGATTGGCCAGTACAGGTGCGGGAAATCGGGCCCCAAACCATGCCCCCCAAGAATCATAGAACTACCGGTGAACCAGTTTGCAGGAGAGAAACTTTTTTGAGTGTGAACTCCCCAGTTGGTGCTTCCCATTTCTCAGTTTGCTTGGCCCTATGTGCAGAACTGGGCACCCTCAAAACACCCTCCCAGAGCTGCCAGACTGGGAGCCCAGATCCACAGATATTATTACAAGCTGGATACCCAGTTGGTCATCCCTCTTCTCCCCCACCCCCGCCTCCCAAGACATCTTTGCAAACCAGCATTTTCTGTTGTGTTGCGTCTTATTTGAGAGCCAACATCTCTCTTAATCACAGGATGACCTGGAAAGGACCAGAATCAGCAGGCAGAGATGGTTTTGGGGTGGACCAAAGTCTCGCTCCAGACTTCCTGCTGGGCAAACTAAAGGAAAGAACTAACAAGGTGTTGTTGATTGTCTGCTGATCCAACGAATGCCTGAATGCCAGAAATTAACAACCATCGCTTGCGCAGTTGGCATTTAAAGGACAAATGCGGAGAGAGGATAAAGCTCATTGGCTGTGCTGAGCTTCCACATTCAGTAGCAGGATACCCCTTTGAATAGTGGGGGGAGGGGCAACAGCAGGGAAGGGCTTCCACTGGTTGAATGCTTCTAAGAAATGTCTTGCCACTCAGTGGGAAGCAGGAGACTGGGCTTCTCTGTATGAGCCAGCAGGGCGCTACTTGACGTCCATGGAATCTGCACAGATGAGCAAGATGGGATGTGTATGTAGGTTCAGGGTTTTTAACTCTAAGCCAGCCAGAGCTCAGATAGAGGAGGCCTCTCCTTCTGCCTTCTCTTGGACTGTGCTGCCACCTGGCTGTTGACAAGCGACACAACCCAGTTGCACATATAAATCTTTCTGAACCTCATTGGTGTGGACTCACTTGCGCCCACACCAGTTCTCACAGTGATGAATGGACACCAAGCCTGCTTCATCAAGCATCCCACTTTGTCCATGTTTGTAATTGTTCAGGTCTTCCTCTGGGCTATTTGAGGTCCAAACCTACCATGTCTGGGTCCTTTTAGTTTAGAAAAAAAAAGAATATAGTAGTTGCGGGGGGCTGGGGGGAGGCAGGGACATGATTGAAGCTTCGATATGAATATAGAGAGCCACCTTCTCCTCCTCTCCTAATACTAGAACCAGGGTTATCCCATGAAACTGACTGGTCGGAGATTTAGGGCAGGCAAAAGGAGGTCCTTTATTTTCATATTGTAAATAATGAGTCTGTGGAATTCATTGGGTGATGGCCACTAGCTTGATGATGGTTTAAAGGGGACTGGAGCAATTCATGGAGGACAAGTCTATCAATGACTACTAGGCAGGTTCAAAGACAGCTGGGGGGCTGGGGGCTGGGGATAAGAATAGGCCCTCAGTTTGGCTGTACTTGTCGTAAGAGGTGACTAAACTGCCACCGGGTAGATGGGACTCGTCAGCCTGGGAAGGCAGCTCATCTGAGAGAAGGAAAACTCCGATCCCAAACCTCCACCGCCTTGTGGCTACATCCAGTTATGGAAAAGGCTTCAGGAGTCAACCTCGAGGCCAAATCCGGAGCCGGAGTCCCTGAGGCAGTTCATGGCTGAACACAGTCACGCTTTGGCAACTCCTGCGACGCCGCTGGAACCAACCGTATTGGCCTCTGCCTTTCCATTGGACCATTTCAGCGACGTGGAGAGGGGGGGATTTGCTGCATGGGTGACAGCCTATCCTCCATACCTACTTTACCCAGGCTTCGCGCACTGGAGAGGACACTCTGTTCCAGAGCCACCATTCAGAGCGTGACACCATGGTCTTCCGAGACTGAAGGATGCCAACAATGAAAGGGGACTGGGGCAATTCACGGAGGACAAGTCTATCAATGACTACTAGGCAGGTTCAAAGACAGTTCATGGGGAACTATGGTGAGAAAGGATGTCTTTCCCGCCTGCTTGAGGGCTTCCCAGAAGCAGCAGGCAGGCAGGCCCCGATATCAACCACATATCAAGCTGCAACACAGACATGATTAAAAAACAAAACTTTTTTTTTTATTTGGTCCTTTGGAACCTGAGTCTGAAAACCACCCATGGGATAATTCGTATTATACAGGGACTTGATTACAGATTCAATTTACAATTGATAAAATATCCTATGTTTTTTTAAGAGCTGGACAATATTTACAGGTTAAAAAGTATTCACAGCTCGGCGAGTGAACGGAAAGACAAAAAAAAAACACAAAACCCAACCATCGAAAAGGGGAGGGTGGGGAACAGAAGACATTTGGACAGAGCCAAACAAAAAACGAGATGGCCTGGGGCAGCAGAGTTGGGGGCAGGAGACACAGAGAAAACACTGATGAAGGGGCAAAGAAGACAGGACAAAGTAAGGAAGAGAAACCCCCCCCCCCAACTTCCTTCCCATTTGCTACCTGATTGGGTGGAGAAGAAACAGAGTTGGGGGGTAAGGAAGGAAATGCATGGCATTGGCACTGCCGCCCCTAAAGGTCTTGGCAATGCCACTTTAGCCCTCACTCAGTCCCACTCAGCCCTCCTTTGGATGGACGCCTCTGCCAACGTTGGCAGTGCTCCCTCCTGCCGAAGTCCAGCCACGGCTGCCTCCCGAGAGTAAGGCTGTATCTGCATCAGGAACGGGTTCTTCCTACACCAGTTTGTTATGGCTCCTCCTTCACCAGGACTGCCTCAACACCTCCTGACATACACACATACCCCAACCCTTTCTACGGCAGCGCACCAGTTGCCACCACTCCCACCCCCTGGATTGGGGGAAAAAAAAGAGGAATGGAGCAAAAGAGGAAGCATAGTGGAGAAGAGAGTGGTGGGCTAGAGATCACTACTGGAGTTTGACGCTCTAGCCTCCTCTGCTCTTGTGCTCTATTCCCTTCTTTTTGAAGCCAAGCAGTGGGGGGGGGGGGTGATAGACCAAGAGAGTTCTGTTGGCAAAACCCTCAACCCAGGGAAGGAGCGTTAAACTAGTTTCCTGTCTGTGGTGCAGATACACCCTCCAAGAGAGCCACTGAAGAAGGCACCGCCAGAGCATAGCAGCTTGGGTCTGACCGAATCTCACAAGCATGATGGGGTTGCAGGGAGCTTGCAGATTCGGATTGCTGGCAGTGCTGCCTCCCCCCTTCCTGGTGGAAATCACAACACCTCAAGCCCTTCAAGAAGCTCTCGAACATGCACGTGTGCAACAATCCTGCCCCTCCACCTGCACTCACGGCAACAGATTTTGGAGTCTCTTGCCTCAACAGCACCCCGCAGAGTCATTTCCGGTGGGCCATTTTCTCTAGTGCAAATGCAGTTGCAACTTCGAACGCAAGGGTCAGCAGGTTTCTTTGGCAGGGCTGGATGCCTTTAAAAGCCCAAGGCAGGCAGAACCTGGCAACACTGCCGTGCCACTGTGTTGGGGAAATAAAAGATCACCTGTTGAACTGCTGTGTAGTTTTTAAGGGCACAGGTGCCCTGCTAAGGAAATGTGGAAACCCTGCTTGGAAGGCAAAGTAAAACTTGGCTTGGGGGAGGGAAGGAGGAACCCCCAAGTTCCTCTCATCAGCTCCACAGGCTTAGATGTTCCTCCCCAGAGGAAGGAAAGACAAGCATGCTCCGGTCACACAAAAACGGGCACCCGATTTGTACTTGAAGCCGGAGACAGAAAAGCCCACATTTGGAGAGCTGCTCCTCTGAAGTCTGGGTTTCCAGCACTTGCTCTGCAGGAGCACGAAGCAGATCAGGACGATTGTGCGGCCCCAGTTCTCTTCACAGGCGCTTGGTCACACTGGGCTGGCACTGGTCATAATCCAGTGGGTGACGGCTCCAGCATGTGTGCAGCCTGCATGCAGCGCAGGAGCCCCACCAAAAGGAGACTTGCGCTTTCGGCTTCCTTTTGTGCTCAAAACCACAAAGAGAACCCAAAGGCTCCATTGTGACCATTCGCAATGGTCAAGAGATGGCAACCGCAAGGGCATCGTTCTCACTGGTGCAGGAGCCCAGGGTCAGGTTTCACCCACATTAACTTACCCGCAAAGCCCACAGACGGCTGTGTGAAGTCTCTCCCCCAAGGCACCGGCCCGTCCTTCTGTGTGGTCCGCTTGTACTCGACAGGCCGACGACCACACTGAAGGGGGCTTCGACTGGATGAGCCCCTTGCTTGACTGACTGCACAAGTCCTGTCCTTCCAAGGACCTGGATGAACTTGGGAGGAAGAGCCCTGCTGCTCCTAGACCCTCCAACCCTGTGCCCGAACCTATTAACGTTGGCAGAAAAACGCCGCGCGCGCTACCCTGTGCCTGAGCCCAAACGTGGACTGGAACCCTGTCCCTGATACCCTGTTACCGAGTCCCACATTCATGGAGAGCCCCATTGGCAGCATTTCACTCCAGCCCCAGGGAACCAGAACTGAAGCCTTCTGGCCACTGCTTGCCTCCGCCCTGAAGCTCTGGCCAAATCGAGTCTCAGGAGCACCCCAGGTCTCACCCCAACACGAGGCTCTTCTCCACAGAGAAAACACAAATCTCCAGAGCTGGGGGGCAAAGCTGCTTTTTCAGAGGCTGTGCAGACTGGCAGAGAGGAAAAGTGCAGAACAGACTGAGCCAGGTGTGTGACTTGGAGGGCCTGGCAGCCTGGTCATTTCGGAGCTAGAACTGCACTGGGAGCCGGGACCCTCAACCAAGGAGGCACCTTCTCCTTCCATATCCACAGCTTCCAGGGCCAGGAATCACCAGTGCCTCCACATTGCACAGCTGCAGCAAATGAAACCCCCCCTTCCCCAGCCCTTACAAGTGAGCCAGACAACTCTGAATCTCCTCCTTGCAGCCCACACCTCCCCCAAATGTCCCCAGTAAAATACACACATGCCCTCTCCCTCTACAGAAGAAAAATGTTAACAAATCAGACTGGGTGGGTGGGGACAACACGGCTCCCTGCCAATCTGGCACACTGCGCTTCTCTTGCCCCAGTGGCTACTCTTACCCCCAACCCAGGGGGGTGGATCTTTTAAGGGGCAAGGAGGGGCTTTGATCCCCACCCCGCATGGTTTAAAGCGGCAAGCTCTCATCATGCACACTTAGATGAGCCTTGCAGGCAAAGTACAAACACAACGAACAGCCCTCCTGCTACGCCGGCTGGGAGACCGCTACAGAACTGAGGCGAGCCGGCTTCTCGCCCCGACAGGATCAGCCAGGCGAGCGGAACACTCACTGCAAGGAGGGCCAAGCCCCACCAACGCCTGCCTTGCTGTTCTCCGGTACCGCAGCAGGCATGCGTCGAGGAACAGCCCAGCTGCATCAGCGTCAACAGCAGAACCACTTTGGCCTGTCCTGCTCCACAAAAAAAAAAAATAATAATTTCATGACCTTTCCCAATCCTGTGCTAGAAGGGAGAGGAGGAGACCCGCTGTGCACATCCACTTGCCAATGGCAATTCCAGCACAGAGGGGGCTACACACCCCCCACTCGCCCAGCCGATGCCACTTAACAGTAGGGTGAGGCAGACACACAGACAGACACACTGGCCAGAGGTATATTGTTGCAGCCATAGGATCTCTGGGTGGCTGTGACAAGGAGGGGTCAAGTCTCAGGGCCCGCTGTCCGGGTGCGCCCAAGCCTCTCCTCCTCAGGACCTGGGACTTGTCCTCCTCCAGGCTGTGTGAACGTTCCCTTTGCTCTCCTAATCTGACAGCAGCTCTGGATAAAGTGCATGATCTGTGGGGAGGGGGGATGGAGGGGGGAACCTGAGCAGCTCTCTGCCCGAACACAGGAGAGGGGGGAGGCGCCTGGCTTCCAATACTCAGTCCTCCCCCCCCCCCCAAAAAAATCCTGGCCACTCAGTAGTGGCGGCTTGGGCAACGCTGGAGACAGTCTGGGCGGGGGAAAAGGCAGAAGCAGAAGAGCGGCAGGGAGGGCGGGGCCATATGTCATAGCGGCCGGGGCCCGTGCAGCCCCGCCACGTCAGGGGTGAGCAGCGGGTTGTGCGTCCCCTTGGTCGACATCCAGTCATTCAGAAAGGCCTGGGTGGCTTTGCGGTGGGCCAGGCGGTGCGTGATGGAGAATCCAGCGTTGCCTTCCAGCTGGGACAGGATCACAAGCACCTGCCTGGGGGAGGGGAACGAGATAAAAGGCGGTCAATGCAAACACCCGAAATTCAAGGCCCGAAAAGGTGCTCAGAGAGAGGCACACTGGTCTTCAATTCTGAACCTGGCTCTGCCTGGTGGACCTGGAGGTTTGAATGAAGCCAAGTGGATTGCACAGCACTGCAGCCTGCTCATCTCTGGCCTGGAAGCAGTGGCACCCATGGGGCTTCCTGCCTCCAGCTAGGATGTCAAATAGCCCCCTTCGTGTCAGGGTTTGAAAGGAGGAACCTTGGGTGCGTCCCAGTGCAGAGCAGGGTGCCAAAAAGGCAGACACAGCAGAGTCCTTAGAAGTAGCTGATGTATATTAGAGCAAGGAGTTTCGCATACAGAGTAGTCAAGATACAGTCCAGTTCATACACAAAGAGTACAGCAGTCCAGTTTTACCTTATCCAAATCAGTATCCACAAATCACGGTCAGTTAGTCAGTCCAAGGTCAGTCACAGCTTATGCACACACAGTTATCAGTTCGGCAGCAGTATCTCAGTTTAACACCTACTGCACTGGTGGAGCTGCAGGCTGAGGTCCAAGTACTCTGAGCATCCAATCAGATTCTGCCCTGTTAACTAGGGTGTGACAGGCTCAGGTGCAGAGTAATTCGGCTGACTCAATGTGACTCAGCTGCCTGCAACTTTCCATAAACCAACAGGTCAGCTTTGTCTCTGGCTCAGCGTGGGCAGAGAGCTAACACTCTGGTCTTGGTAGAAAAGCAACCAGATTTTCTGAAGAGTCTCAAGCATAAATTGGACTCTGCAACCAGCACTCGGATCCAATGCAGACTTCATGGTTCAGAACTCTCAAAATGATGGCTAAAGGTACCAGGCATGTTGGGTCTGAACAGGCCCTTCTTGGTTGAACTGAACTGAACAGCGCACTTCCAAAGAGCTCTCACTGTGCAACTCATTGTAAGTGGAGAACCTTGTACTTTCTCATAACTTCACATATTAAAGGATCAGGAATTGGTGTTCCTCAGACCAAAATCCAGCTGCCCAAGGGGGTGCCACCTAGCCCTTTCGTGGTCAGGTCTTTTCCCCCACATTTTGAGCCTTAAGGTGAAAATGCACACGTAGCAGCTCAGCGGTGGTTGAATACCTACCTCCCCAAGTCCTACAAGCTGCTAAAAGTGCCTGGTACATTTAGCCTGAGAAAAGACTAAGGGGAGGAACAAGAACCTTCTTCAAGCAGCTGAAGGGCTGTCATGCAGAAAAAGTGGAAGAACTTGCTTCCTGCGGTCCTGGAGGGCAGGACTAGAACCAGTGTGAGGTAACAAGAGGGAAATAGACTGAGGCAAGACCCAAGGAAGAAGTTCCACACTGTCAGAGCTGCCTAGCACTGGAACCGTTTGGCTTGTGGACTGTCTCTCGGGGGGGGGGGGTTCAAACAGAAACTGGATAGACACATGTCAGGGATGCTATAGCACTTGCGTGCACTGACTGGGGGGCTGGACTAGATGATCACCAAGATCCCTTCCAACTCTTAACATTCTGTTATTCAATAATGGGACAAGACAGCTGGCCAGCACACCAATTGGTTGCACTGTTGTCTGCAGCTACCCTTGGAGTTGGACAGAAAGATAGCAAGGTGTGTAAGAGAAAGAAACACACATGTAAAGCGTACATTTCAGCCCCATTCTCTGATTTGTGTTGAGGAGGGGGGGGGACATTTAGACGTGACAATGGTTCAGAAAGGGGTGGGCCCTCTTGCTGGCACTTAAACAAGCCCACTGGCAAAACTACTGGTGAACCAGAGGCCCAGTTCTGCTCTATTCCCTCTGCATATGGCATCTACAGTGCTTGGGAACGTATTGAAAAATCTGGCCATTGCCAGGACATCCCACTGAATAACCAGGGCCACCCCACACCTTCCCTCTTACCTGTGCAGTGGTGGCACGCTGTCCTGGGTTTTCAGGCTGCCCCGTGTCGACACCACGTTGAAGCTGTCTGTGCAGTCACACTGGACATGCAGGTAGGATTTGGGGTGCCGGTTTTCCACCACCACAATGAGACCTGCCCAGCCGTGCGTCAGGTAGTAGCAGGTCATCCCCTCGCGACCCTGCAGCAAGCAAAGCAAAGTGATTAAGGGAAGGGGGAGTCACCCATTGGGGCTGTGAATTCTGTCCACCTCCTTGCCTTCAGTAGCACCAGAACGAAAATTTCAGCCCCTTGATGGAAAGACTCCATTCCTCAGAGGCAGATCAGCTGCACCCAGCTGTATGGAACCAATGAGATAATGAACAAGGCATCCACTGCCTTCAGTATCAAGGTCTCCAGAACCTTCAAGGAATTTTCCCACTCCACATAATCAACAAGTTCCAAAAACAGCCTCATAGACACCTACCCAAATCAGGAAACAGGCTACAAATCCTTCCTTCCAAAGATGACCAGCTCCCTGCTACTAACTGTGATCTTATTTGCCCAGGCAGCCCCAACATCATGTGTCTGGAGCCTGTTTTCATTCCACCAAGGGGAACTCAGAGAATAACCAACACTCCGTCGGCTATTATGGAAAACCACCAGTTGTGGGTGGGCAAGTTGTGTTTCAGGGAAGACTCATCAAGGAACCAAGCAGATATGCTTCTGAGAGACTCCATGGCACCTCAGAACACTCTTGGAAAACCACTACACTAGGAACAAGAGAGCGTGTTCTTATTGCTGCTTGGGAAAGTAGTCAAGGATCAGAATAATCTCAAGAAGAAACAAAATTGCCTGTACAATGGATGGTGTTTTCTATGCTGGTTCAACAGCACCCTCTAGAGGTCAGTGTCTACGTTTGGCTACTCAAATTGCAGAATGGTTTGATTTTGGAAGCTAAGCAGGGTCAGGCCTGGTTAGTACTTGGATGGGAGACCGCCTTAGAATACTGGGTGCTGTAGGCTTATACCATAGTCTTTCAAGACTGAAGGTTGCCAACCAACCAGAGGTCATACTTTTTCTACAAGTGGGATATAGTAAGGCTGGCAGAGCAGGCTGAAGCACCAAGTCCCATCCTAGAACTCTGCAGTTACCTCGTGCCGCTCGCCCTTGTTCTCTGTGAGGAGGATGATGGCGTCAGCCAGTGTGGTTGACTGGGCCTCGATCTGCTCCACCATCACCAAGCGAGAGCTGTAGATGGCCAAGATGTAGCTGGAAAGGTCGAAGGCCGGACACCCGTTGCTGGTAGTGGGGCTGGACACTGGGGAAGGGTAAACAGGCAGGTGAAGCTAAGCCAAGCTGTGTGCAACCCTGTCATCCACAAGACCCATGCAGTGGCTCTACCTATCCTACTACCTGGCTTTCCCACAGCAGCCCCATAGCCCAGTTTTAAGATTCCAATTAACTAATCCTATAAAAACATGCAAATGTAAGATAAAAGCAGTTTGAACCTCCAGAATATCACATCTGGAGGCTGGGGCATGTACTGGGAATCAACTAACAGAGGGGACTGCATGAAGAAATTGGAGCAGCTTCTACTTTCACTTAAAAATAAGTAGGGAGCCAATCAGCTCTCACATGGTAGGGAGTTGCATAAGGGTCACCATGGAGAAAGCCCTGCCTGGACACAGGGGTGTTACCTGGGCCTGCAGAGGTGCTTGCTGCCAGGGAATTCCAGTGGTTGAAGGCACAGCACACCACAGCATACTCGCCGGGCTCCAGCATCACGTCGCAGTTGACAAACTTCTTGACGGCCCGCTTGCTGTGCGCCATCAGGCGGCCGAGGTTGAGCTTGTTGCCGTTGGCGAAGGTGGCTCGGAACACCATGATACAGAGGTCCAGCAGGTGGCTGTCCACGGTGTCTGAACGCCTGCCAGGGGAGGAGAGGGGAAGCGTGGCCATGTCAGGAGGGCTGCTCTTGCCGAGTGGGGAGAGAAACGTGAACGGAGATGGAACCGGTGCTTGCTTGAGCACATTTCCCCTCCCACCAGAGGCCAGCATGACCCATGGGAAAGATCGGAGGACTCAAATCAGAAAACCCACTCCGTAAAATCATACTTGATTTTTGGGCAAGGCGCTACATCTCATCCATCCTCCAGACATGTATCTATCCACACACACACACACACACACAGGACAATTGCAAGGCTGAAGGAAACTCCCTATTGTCAATTGCATTTTAAAGGCTCTAAACCCAGGGGTTATCAACTGATGGAGGTCAAGAACTGCAAGCGCATCACATCCCCTCACATCTTATGATGGGTTACAAACTGCAGAGCCACTGCCATGCTCTCTATTCTTTTAGGGTTTGTTTCAGAAAAAGGAGACCAGAGGCCAAATGGAAGACAGACCTCCACTTAACAGATGTGTAGGCGAGAGAAGAGAATTTCAACAAGTGCCCCTTGTCTCATCCTCTCTGCTGGACAACTTAGAGCTACAAAATTCCACCTGCTACGCAATGATCAAGAGGTAGAGGGACACTGCTGTGGCTACACCTGCTCATCCCTAGAGAGAAAAGCAGGAAGATGGACGTGCACAGCTACCAAAGAGTCTTGGATCTTCATCCAGCACCTGTGAAGGGCGGCCTGCAGTCTCACCCACCTGCTGCCTTCCTGGAAGAGTGCGAACTCCAAGGTTGCACGCTCCAGCACTGTCAGCGAGGTCACCGTGATGGGACCGCTGGCCTTGTTGGGGAAGATGCCCTGCACACGAACCTCGTGCCAGTCTGAATGCAGCTTGCAGATGTCCACCGAGTCAAAATACCTGGCAAGAGAAGACCGACAGATAGAGGGCCATCAACCTGTTCAAACGTGGAACCCAATCAGCCCAGTGCTCCCTGTATCTCTGAATGTATGCTTGCAAAATTGCTTTCAGGGACCTCAACCACAGAGGGAAAATGGTTTTTCTGCAGTATTGATATCAATGCTGCGACCCACTCCTCTCCTCCCTTCCAACACTCCTTGAAAACATGGAATGGTTGTGCACTCCAGCACATTAAGTGGGAGTGTACAGCTTGCAAAGACTAATAAGTAAACTAAAAACTAACTAAAGTTCATAAAAGAGTCAGGGAATTGGGAAGGGGCAGCAAAGCACAGGACCAAGACAGCAGTGACCATTCCCCCAACAGCAGCAGGCTGTATCTCAAATCCGAGTGCAGACATTACACTGAATCCCTTGCAAACCATGGTTTGCAACTGGAAGTCAGCCTTGGCAACATGTGCTACTTCCTCCTTCCCTTCCCAGTGTTAACTATAGCTCTGCACTGTGTGTGCATACGTGTTAAAAGGTCTGGTGCCTATGCCTCAGACGAGGTGAGCAGAACTGGAGAGAGCATTCCAGAGGTGGGGTGCCACTGCAAAAGAGACCCTGACCATGGTCACCAGCTGCATAACGTCCGATGATGGTGTTAAGAGATCTTGATGCCGATTTTCAAACCCAGGAGATGGCCTACTACCTGACCTTATCTTGAACAACAGATTACACTAATCAACTCCAAGGGAGACTGAGCCGGAGGGGTGTGTGTGTGCGCGCAGGGCACCTCTGGCTGCAGTGCAAGGTGAGAATACCTGATGAAGTCACTGTACTCCATCCAGAAGACCCCCTCACTGCTCCCGTGGGGCATTAGCTCGTGCCGCAAGTGTGCTGGCCAGTGGGGCCATTCGTCAGACCAGCCCCCGTTCCAGGAGAAACGGCCCCAAGGATTGCGGAGTCGCAGAAGCCTGGGGAAAGGACACGGAGAACCCCCATCAGACTTGAGTTGACCATGTGCTTGAGTGGCACAGCATGGCCTGTTCTGAAGCTTAGTTATTGAAGCTACAAGGCTCTGCCCCGCTGCCCCCAGAAGAAAAAGAGCAAACACACGACAGACTCTCTCTCTCGTACAAAATATAAAATCCAACAACTACATTCATCCACGGCCACCACAGAGTCATTTCACTCCCCGCAATAAACTCAGATAAATTATGAAATTAAATTGCTCTATGCCTGTGGGAGTGGGGAGAGTTTTACGGCACCACCTAAAAATAACTAAGAGCAGGTTTTGAGCAGGCTCCCTCTTGGGAAGAGAGGTTCCATAACACCAGCGTGGATATATGTGCTTACAATATAGTGGTATTAATACAGCAAACCCTCGATTCCATGAACTAGCAGGGGGAAGAGGTGACCGTTAATGCTGAAAGCCCATTAAATCTGAATATATTTAAGTTAATGGAGATGCGTATATGCAAAGTGCACGGCTGATTTGTAATGGAGCAGAAAACTTCAATTGCTCCCAAGACCTGTTAAATCAAGGGTTCACTGAACAAAGAACCAAGCTGTACAGGGGCTGTTCCAGAGAGCTACATCTTTAGCCTTCTGAAAAGGTGTCACGTTCCTGTATGTAAACTTTTGCCCCTCGGAGAGAACAGCAGTGATTGATGCAATGAAATGTTTGACTAGCAAAATGCTAATGCAACACTATAGAGTACTTCACGTACTCTAAACTAAAGGATCTTATTAATATTAAATTCCTGGCTACTTTGCCTGGAAAAAAAAAATTTCGATCTAAGAGGGACGGCCTTGCCTCCCTCTTGAGTCACTGATCGTAGGGGCAGGCCTGAAAGCAAGACAATGACTTAGTATTTTAAACCAAGCAAGTTAACCAGCCTTGTCAGTAGCAGACTTGCGATACTTTGCTTACCTGTATCCTTGCACGTCTCGTACATCCAAAACTGAGTATGCATGCCGTGGGCGAAGACCCATGCTCTCATATGCCGCGTCATCCACCTTCATGTTGCCCCCTCCACAAGATGCGCCCATCAGAAAACTGAAGCACGGGGTGATGGGAAACAGGGTGGGAGCAACAGGGTGGGAGAGAGAAAGGGAAGAGGACAAGAAGAGGGAGATTTACACTGCATGCCTTAGCTTCAGGACTCAGCTGTAGGGCAGGGGCTTGGGAGGTCGTTCAAATATTTATTGGCCCACATTCCATGGAAGTTCAAAGTAATTTACAACCACAGGCACAAAAAAAAGCTAAGCAATGAAGATACCACCCAGAATATTAGACAAAAATGGAAGGACAGCAGAAGGAGGAATTCATCTGAGCTTCTTCACCCTGATCAAATATTTGTGGCAGGTTGTCACTCTGCAGGCAGAGGAAGAGGAACAGACCATTTGTTACTACACAGCCACAGAACCTGGACAAGTTTTTCCAGTGATTTTTCAAGCGCTGTGTTTCAAATTCCCGTAGCACACCTTTTGTGGCACCGGCTGAAAATCCCTGCATATAGCGCTAAACCACAGCTGTGGGAACTCTGAAGGGTTCCTCCATGCTGTGGCTGCTCCTGGGTAGACCGCATCAAGTCATTCTGTTCCCACAACTCCAACCATAGTGAACAGACATGATTCGAGACCACCACCACTTTCTCTGTGCGGTACTGAGGACTTTTTAAGTTGAGGACAAACGACTACAGTGGCACAAGAAAGAGCTTTCTTAATTCTAGGCATCTTGCCTAGATGCCTTTAAGAGGGGATTGGACAAATTTCTGGAGGAAAAGTTCATGACAGGTTGTAAGTCATGGTAGGTATGTGCAAGGTAGAGGTAGGCTGCCTCTCGATTGCCAGATGCAAGGGAGGGCACCAGGAAGCAGGCTGTGTCTGTTGTCTAGTGTGATTCCTGAAGCATTTGGTGGGCCACTGTGAGATACAGGAAGCTGGACTAGATAGGCCTTAGGCCTGATTCAGCAGGGCTCTTCTTATGTTCTTATCACAAATGTGTTATGAAGATAGTGGAGGAAGGGAACATTTTTTCTCCCCCCCCCCCCAACCTGACACCAGAACTAAGGATCACCCAACGAATGAAAGTGATCAGCGGTAGTAGAGTCTGGGCACAACACAACACAACACAAAATGGTGGCATTTGCTGCCATAAGATGTGGTTATGGCTTAGGTGTCTTTATAAGGGAGCTAGACAAGGCCATGAAAGAGGAAAGCTATTCACTGTAATAGCTAAATGGAATCTCCTGTCGGTTATTATCAAATCTTTGGTTTGACACAGCTGGGCTTGTCCTTTGTTCTTACGGCTAGTCAACGACTGACAGTGCTGAAAGAGCATACCCTGTTCTGTCCCATCCCCCAAAATGCTCTGTGCTAGATGAAGCTTTTCCCACCGTGTAGGTAAAAGTGCCAAATATCCACCAAGAGGAGATTAGGTCACCACGGGGGGGGGGGGGCATAATCTGAGGAGGGACACCCTGGAAATCTTTTGTGGTGAGGCAGAAGGAGCTAGGAAGCTATTTCTCTGCAAACAATACTGGGGACACCTCTTGGTTGCAAAGCTCTTGCTGTTTTCCCCCCCCCCAAATGTTGCCACCCCTTCGATCAATCCCTTTCATTGCTTGCAACCAATCCCTCTCTGCTCAAGAGTTAACCATCTACCACCCACCCACCGCTCCTACCTGCATAGCATGCCATAACACAGAGAGCAGGCACAGAGAAAAAACATGCTTGTGGAACCAGTGGCATGGCCCAAGCAAGAGAGCTGGTTCGTGTACTTTTGGGAACTCAGACACACACCCAAAGTAAACCCACCAGGGCTGCTGACCAATTTAAAGGCCTCAGTGGCCTCAGAATTGAAGTCCTGCAGGTACACCAGGAAGCAGAGAGGGAAGAGTGTTTCACCAAACAGATCTTTGTTGTTTCATCAGTGTTGTCCTTAAGAGGCTCCCGGACCATGCTGTTAGGGCAACCAGTTTGTATTTTGAAGCGAGAGAGCAATAGACCCAGAACCAATGTACTCATTACACAGAGTGAGGCGGCAGGCTTCTGGCCTGCTCCACTTCAGACTGCAGGGGGAGAGTCAAATTACTGAATCATCTCCCCCTGCATGTAAAATCCTGCATGCAGTAAAACAGCAAACTGGGAAAAAAGCCTGGGCTAAAACTTTCTTTGCTCGTTGACTGCATGCAACGAGATGTGGGGTATTTTTTTTTTTTTTGTGAGTGCATGGCAAAGCATTCTAAAATACGACACACACACACCCCATCTTCAGTCTGAAGTAGAACAGTCCAGAGTTCTACCACCTAAATCTGCAGAATGTGTAGCCTGGGCCTAGTCATGAATCACATTTTATAGCAGTGGGTTCTCAGGGTCCTACTTCAACAACAACAACAACAACAGTATTTATATATCGCTTTTCAACAAAAAGTTCACAAAGCGGTTTACAGAGAAAAATCAAATATCTAATGGCTCCCTGTCCCAAAAGGGCTCACAATCTAAAAAGATGCAAAGGAATACCAGCAGACAGCCACTAGAACAGACAGTGCTGGGGTGAGGCGGGCCAGTTACTCTCCCCCTGCTAAATAAAAGAGGAGCACCCACTTGAACACTTCAGCACTTTGTTTGCTTGGGTTCTCTCAGGGTTGTTGCCTTAAGCTCCAGCTATTTTTCCCCCCTCTTTCCTTGCTCTAAAAGCAACCTGGCCAACTTCAGGGAGCACAAGTGCAGAACCTTAAAAGGTTTACTATCAGATCAGAACCCATCATCTTGGTAGCACAGTTGCGTCTGCACAGCAACCACCCAAAGAACCCTCCATCCCAGGGCATGGAGCGCCCAATTGCACAATGACTAGCCAAGTGACATGCCCCTCTGCACGCCAGCTGGCATTCTAGCCTGCCATTGTGGGGAAAGCAGGGCTTGACCCGCCATGCTTCCTCTTATGACCTCTATGCTCCTCGTGGCTGAAGGGGAAGCCCTCCCTCCTGCCTCGTCTTACCCAGCCTCCTTAGAACTCAGCATTTTGGCCCAGATGAGGTCAGTGTCAATGGGCTCCTCGCGAGGGTTAGTGGAGCTGACCTGGAGCATCAGGCTCTCGCAGGGGGCGCCGGTTAGCGTAGCTAGGCCTTCAATAGCGCGCCCTGCCTGGAGGGCAAAGTACGAACCGTGGAGTTTGGCCAGGGCCTTCTCAATCAGGGCCACCCATAGCTGCTTCCTCTGGGCCTGAGCAAAAGAACACAAGACAGAAAAGGTTACAGCCTAATAAAAGCTATCAGCCTAATGAAGAACATGTACCCAATTAGCCATCTGCTTTCTCACCAGTTTATTACACTGACATGCAATGATATCATACAAATGGATCAGGTGGAGTCTTTATATAGAAAACTGCCTTTGACAGAATCAGAAATTGCTAAGCCCGGCTCAGGACTGTCAGCACAGACTGGCAGCAATTCCTTAGGGTTTCTAGACTGGGGTCTCCCCCAGTGCCAATAAGAGATGGCAGGGATTGAACCAGGGAACTTCTGCATGCAATGCAGATGCTCTACCACACACCCTGGTGGCCTGTGCCATCCATGCTGCAAATTGGCCACCCACGACTAGGGCTCAGTGTATGCCATGCTAAACAAAAATTTAAAAACTCTGCAATCTAAGATCCGTGCCAAGGAAATCTGAATTCCACAACAGTGTAACTAAGGCAAATTGATGGACAGCTTCCTCACTCTGTATGATTTCTTTTGCATTTTTTCCTAGTTCAACATAATTTACTCTGGTTTTGCTAGCGTAAAAGGAAGAATAAGGGGGAAGGAAAAGGAGAGTGAAGCCCTGTCCCCCACACATCAAAATCGTATTCAGCTGCTTCTCTGGCTTCCAAAGGTGCACTAGGCAACAGGTGCTTTTAAGCATACCTGCGTAACCGTAAGGACTAAAAACTTACTTTTTAGCTGAAGTTCTCAAGACACCCCACATCCCCCCCCACAGACTCACATCTACTGCCCTGCCTGTGTGCTGAACAAATTAATGAAGGACAGAGCAGAGTCTCACAGCCCTTAGACTACTAGATTCCTCCTTTCACACCTGCAAAACAACATTCTGCACTTCTCCGGCATATCTTCTTGGCTCCTCAAACCCCAGCACCAACCTGAGAGAAGAGAAGGTAGCCACACTCGTCACAGGGCAACATGTCATCCACCAGCACAGTGGTCCAGGTGCCATCTTTGCAAAGGCGCACCTGGTAGGCCCCTTCTGGGCACATGGTTCGTGTGATCATGACCCGCTCGACCAACTCGGGCCTCTCTGCCAGCACAGCTAGAGCGCTCAGGAACCTACAGGGGCATCAGAGGGGGGGGGGGAAATCAATTTTGGTGGGTCCGGAACAGACCCACAGTTGTTAGCGTAAGATAAAAATTGTTCTATGCATGAATGTGACTCCAGCCCATTTAGGACAAAAGCAGAAGGAATGCTGGTGGGTTGGCTTCTCTGGGTTGAGATTATTTATTTATTCGCAGAATTTATATCCCGCCTTTCCAATCCAGAAAACAACAACAACAGTATTTATATACCACTTTTCAACAAAAAGTTCATAAAGCGGTTTACAGAGAAAATCAAATATCTAATGGCTCCCTGTCCCAAAAGGGCTCACAATCTAAAAAGATGCAACACCAGCAGACAGCCACCAGAAAAGACACTGCTGGGGTGAGGTGGGCCAGTTACTCTCCCCCTGCTAAACAAAAGAGGAGCACCCACTTGAAAAAGTGCCTCTTAACCAGTTAGCAGGGGTTAGAAAAGAGCACTCAAGGCGGCTACTTATAAATTATAAATTATAGAGCTGGTGATCAGTGATCCAAGATGATGAGCCACTCAGCAACAAGAGCCACAGCAAAGAGTCATACAGTCTCCTGATCCACTGGCGAAGAGCCACAGGCAAAGAGCCCTTCAGGCTGGCGCCAAAGACTCGCACCTCTGGCACACCAGAGGCTGATGTACCTGAAGACGTGGGGAGGAGGAGGAGAAAAGGCAATCGGAGTCCAGCAGCCGGCCCACAAGTGTTCCACTCCTTCTCCTTGCCCTGCTGCAGCCTTCTCTCCCAGCTGTTCCACTGAGATTAAAGGCTGCTGACCCAAACCTCTTGGGTTGGGAGCATCTCAGAAACCTGGTACACTGTGAAGCGGAGATTTCAGGCAAGGAGCCTGCAAATATGGGTGCACAGATTTTAAAAAAAAAATGAGGACCTATGGCAGGGGTGGCTAAACTGTGGCCTGCGAGTCACATGTAGCTCTTTGTGGAAATATATGCAGCAACTGTTACCCTGCACATGCCCAATCTCGTCTGATCTCTCGGAAGCTAAGCAGGGTCAGGCCTGGTTAGTACTTGGATGGGAGACCGCCTGGGAATACCGGGTGCTGCAGGCTTATACCATAGTCTTTCGAGACTGAAGGTTGCCAACCATTTGTGGAAATATGTTTGGCTGAGCGCATTTTTGCATCGCGATTAATATAAAAGGTAAATACAAACTTTTCAAGCTTTATAATTATTTACTGGGTATAAACTGAAAGTCCGACGGGTTAAAATGTATGTTTAACATTCGTGGTGAGTCAACATCGTTAAGAATTAAAATACTTCTTAAATATCACGGCTCTCAAACGTCTCTCTTGCCGTTAACTGAAGTTTATTGTATGTGGCTCTTAGGTTAAGCAAGTTTGGCCATCCCTGGCCTATGGGATGATACACTCCTGGAGGGACAGACCTGTAAAACACGGTTCCAATCTGATCATAATTTATACACTGCTAGAGGGTAAGTACACAACTGGAGCTACAATTCTATTCTGTCAGGCAACGTGTTAAAAAAAGAGATAGAGATCTGTAGGTGTTCCTTTCTAATCTTTCCGTGCAGTGCAGTCTCCCCAAGAACCTTAGCTATTTTCAGGGTGGGGTAAATCAATCTGTGAGGGCCAACCAACCTGACCAGCATCCTACATGAGCTATATGCACCCTAGAACACAGTCCAGAACTTCTCTGCAGGTCTCTCAGTAGACAAAGCAATGAGTGCTCTTTGAACATACAAAGTCTGGATCCTGGCTCTGCAGCCTGGCACTGACGAGACCTGCTACAGTCCTTACAGAAAAAGAAAAGTTGCCCTTCTCTTGGGAAACACTGATGGACTTTACAGGCCTGGCTGACACAGTGGCATGCAAGTCCCATCACGGTCACCAGGGGGCAGCCTATGCCTACAGACAGAAGAGAGAGGTGATAAGCAAGCCCTGGGATGACAGACTGGGTAAAACCACCTTCTGGGACAGAGCACACTACAGAGGGCATCTCCAGGGGTCTGTTGTCCAGGTTTAAGGGGCTGGGCATCTGCAGGACACAACCCACAAATATGGGAAACATCTTTAAAGAGGCAGACACCTTAGGATACCTGCAGCACTGGACTATGCACCCTGAAAGTGAACCAGGGACCATCCCCATTGGCTGTGTGGACCTTGAGGTGGGAGCTGTGAAGTACACATGCTTGCTAGTCCTGCTTCAGCACCTCAAAATCACCCCCCATCCCCATCGTTCCTCACCAGCAATTCCCCAGAAGCCCCTGCAGGATGTCCGAGGGCCGTGGCGTCCGGAAGACGGACCACTTGACCGTGCGATCCTTGAAGACGCTGCAGTTGATCTCGTGCGGCCTCAGCCACTGCTTCACCCGCTGCTGGACGCTGTCCCCTTCAGGGAAGCCGACCGACTGGGGCCCCGGAGGGAAACTGTCATCCACAAAGTTGACTTTGTTCTGGGGAGACAAAGCACAAGACTGAAAAAGGTGCCACCCTTTGCTGAGAGTCTGCTTCTTACAAAAGGGGGGGGGTACTTCTGCAGCAACTCTCAGACATTGCCAGCTGGGAGTCTTCAAGATACTCAGCCCATAACGTGCAACTCCTCTGTAAGGCTAAAGCAGTGTTGAATACGCAATGTTTACAATACACAGTAACAGAAGCTGCCAGCCAGGGGGAGGGCAGTACTTCAGCAGAAGAGCATTCATTTGGAAGGTCCCAGGTTCAGTATAGGGACATTCTCCTCCCTCCCCCCCCCAGGGATATCCAAGCTAACCAGAATGCTTGGATGTCCTCAAGAGGAAAAAGAAAGCTTCCCAGTACACAGAAAACTAGCATGTCAGGGAGACGGTTAAGCCAGTGGTTCCTGAACAGTCATGGCGCCCTTCTTTCACAGCAACCTCTTCTTCCATTGAGATCTTGTGTGAGCCAAGATGGTGGCACCTGGGAGAGCCAGGAAGACGAGGTTGCCAGGGACACCCCACAGAGCACCCTGTGAGTTTGCCCCCTTGGGAACCATGAGTTAAGCTCTTATCCCTAAAATAGAACTTAAGTGCTAGAAATTTGACTGGGGGGAAAAAATGAACAGAAATCCAAGCTGCTCAGGAAGCATAAGTTCCGCAGTGCTTGATGCAACCATGACATGCTCAGATAGCCCAGACTATGACATACAATCTTAACTAGAAATTACTACAAAGCATGCCTGGAAACCAAACATGGAAAGGGGTCTTCTGCCCACCGTGAGAGCAACACAGATTAAATTTGGAGGAGACTTCCAAGCATCAGACAATGACTTCCCACTGACAGAATTGCCAGACTTCCTCCAACTAAAGGAAAGGCCAAAATTCTATGCATATGTACTTGGGAGCAAGTCCTGCCGAACTCAAAATGGGACTTCCTTTGAGTAAATACACTTAGGAGGATGGGGCAGCACATTTAGCTTCTCGTCCTTTTCCCCTGCACTTCATTACCCAGGCAACAACTAGTAAAGCGCCCACTGGAACCCTCTTCTGGAGATGCAATCCTCCCAGTCAGCTTCAGTTCCAGCTGTTGGTTCTCGGTGGTGTTCCTTACACTGTAATTGCCAAGGCACATGGGTCAGATGCTCTCTTGAGGCCCCTGAATCATACAGCAATTAATGCTGTAGGCTCACCGCACAGCCTGACACAGGCAGACACAGGGGAGGCATGACTTTTCTCAAACACACACTGAAAATCATGAGTTATCAAAAGAGGAACAGAGGCTAAATTGGGCAGGCGGGTGGACCGCAGACCCCGATCGTGTCTCTGAGGTGCTGGCTGTCCTCTTTGGGACCAGAAGTGTGGCTTCAGAATTCTACAGACACACAGGGTACCTTAACATTTGCCAGTCCTCCACAGCTGAAGGGAGGCGACCTCAGAATTGAGTATCAACTGTGATTCTGCACATCAGACTGGGTGCTCGTGTTGGCTCCAGAGCCAGCTTTGAGAGATGGTGTAGCACATTGGCTAAGAGAGAGCTGCAAATACAGGTAATATCTGGTTCAAATCTCATCCCTGTCACAAATGTACTTGGTGAGCTTGGGCAAGTCACTTGCCAAGTACCTTAGGGAAGTCACTTGCCAAGCAGGTAAGAGAAAATGTACATGAGGTAAGCCACTGCCCTTTCCCTCCTCTCCACCTCTGCCATCTAATGGGAAATGATCCTTCAAGTCACTCTGGTGCTGGATAGAGGACCTCTCTTTTGCACCCATGTGAGAACGGGGACTTGGGAGGGGTAGGTCAGGATTTTGTGGGAGCTGAAATGAAAGAACCTGACCCCACTACACACAGTGGGCTGGTAATATGGTGGCCTCCTAAGGCAGCCACCCACTGTTCCCGTAACAGGCTCCTTCTGAAGTCCAACCAGATTAAATTTCATTTCAGAAGCCTGCTTGATGTGGCGTCAGACTTGAATCACCACGGGAAGCTGAGAAAAAGCGATTAAAAGCTGCCACTTGATTAGTTATTAATGGCTGTTGGAGTAGCCTTTACCAAAGGCTGCAAAGGGAACATCAATGAACACACCACCCTGATTTCTACCAAGTCAGACAAGTGGCCAAAGAGTCTTGATCCAGAAGGTGGGCTGCTCTATGAATGGGAAGGGAACTGAAGCCCACTTCCTTAGCCCCCTTAACTCTCACTTCTTGGCTGCCTCGACCAAACAGCTCAACTCTTGCTTTCACTTTGAGATTTTCTTTTACAAATCCAGCCAAGTTTTCTGCTGTGGCTGGAGTAGGGAAGAAAACTATTTTCAGAGACCAAAGTGATTAAACAACAAAGTTAAGATTCATTAAATCCATCAAAAAACAAAACAGGGATTGCAAGGAAAATTCTAAACAAGTTTTGCAACTGCCCCTTAGAGAACAGCTGGGGAATGAAAACGAGCCAGGCCTCCCCAAATGGGTTCTAGCCAAGTTCTAAACCAATACTATTCCTTTCAACACTCTCTGCCCTGGTTCTGCCTCCTCTGCACCGCTCACCAGCTGAATCTGGCTTATATAGTCTAAACACTCCTTGATTTTGAACAGACTACAGAAAATTAAGTTCCTATTTTCCTACACCCGCAACTGCCAGTTTCTAATCTCTGGACTGAAACTGACTAAACACAAAAAAACTCAAAACCAATCACTTAACAACACTTCAAAACTTATACACACCCCAACACCGCAAGGGCAGCTCTGTTCCTCCATGACTGGGATCAGTATTGCCCACAGTGATTGACCAGAACTCCAGGGTTTCAAGCAATGAGTGACCAGGAAGACTCCAGCAACTGACACAGGGGCCTTCTTCACAGGAAGCAGGGGATCTCCACCAGGCCACATCCCTTTCTCTAAATAGCCCCTGTTTCTGCTCAGTACAGGCAGGAAAATCCTCATGTCCTTGCTTAGGTTGAACTTCTTTGGGGGGAGAGAATTTGAAAGGTCAGGTTCTTTGCTGGGTTGACACAGAACATAAATGGAGGGCAGGGTTACTGATACTTTATTAAAGATGGGTGTCACTTTCCAGAGTCTCACTATACAGATCTTGAGCCAGCTTTTCCTAGTAAGAATGGCATGGGTGGGGTGGGGTGGGAAGGTGAAAAGAGGAAAGTCCCACCTCAGTCCCCACATTGATACCTCTGCTAATTATACCTCTACAGCAGTGGTTCCCGAACTATGTGCCGCCGCACTGTGGCAAACTCATAAGGAAGCCATACGATGGCCCTGGAAGTCTCTTCTTCCAGGTTTCAGCAGGTGCTGCCATCTTGGCCAGGCCAAGCTAACGCCACGCCTTAGCACTGACGCAGTGCTTTGAGAGAGGCGCACATGTATCATTGGCAATCCATGCAAGATCCCTGCCAGTTTGTCCTCCCACCACTGTAGGAGGGCAGCCCAGGCTGAGAGGTGGTTGGCTGGCCTCCTAGGAACAGGTCTTCTTGCCACTAGGCTACTACATTGGCTCTCAACTCCAGTTTCATACCTCAATAAGCCACATCTAGAAACCTGCACGTAGATGAAAGCCAAGCATGTCTGCTTAGCTGCACAACCATTCTGGCCCAGGGAACGGCCTGAAAGGCAAGGGGTGGAGACGCTCTGGGTTGGGTCAGCACCTAGACGGAAGACCCCAGGAGGATGGAAAGGGGGCACTGTAAATGTAACAAAGAAATGCAGAATTGTGTTTCTCTGGGCCTTGGTGGAGACAAGGCACACCCACCGACCCCTCCCCACTGAGAGGCTTGCTCAGCCCTCCTGCTTACTTCAGCTCCTACATTTTAACAAGCACCACCCACAACCCAGCAGCTAAAAGGTCTAGAAACTTGCTTCTTTAAGTTTAAAAAAAAAATTCTGTGCCAGATCCCAGCCTCTATGTTTGCTTGGTGTAAGTCAGCCACAGGGACTCACCTCTTGACAGAAGGAGACAATGTTTTCCCAGAGGGCCTTGGCTTCCCCCTCATCTGTCTGCCGCCGCTTCTCCGCGTGCATGCTCTCACGGCGCCTGAGCGGCTTGGTGCCCTTGTGCTGCGCCAGGTACACCTGAGGTGTGTGACAGGCGACGCAGTGCTTGGCCTTGAGCTCGTTCAGCAGGGTGCAGGCTGGGCATGGCCACTGGCTGGTGTCGGGTGCCGCCACTGGCTGCGAAGGGAAGAGGCGGGCCATTTTGCGGGCCGAGGGGGCCTTGGAGCCACAGGACGAGCAGCAGCCCTTGTCAGAGCCACAGTCGGGGCACTTGGGGGCTGCCTCGCCCTGCATGCCATGCTCCTGGAAGCCGTGCAGCTTGGAGGAGCCACAGGCCTTACACTTCTGAGAAGCTGTGGGGTTCTTCAAGGTGCACTTGGAGCAGGACCAGGTGGTGAAGTCAGGGCTGGAGGGGCCGCAGGGTGTGAAGCGCACAGAGTCCCCAGTGAGGTCGATGGTGTCGCTGCCCTTCTGGGTGCTGCAAACCTCACAGCCACCCGTTCCCGAGACGTTGAGGAGGGAGCAGGTGCTGCATTTCCAATGGGACGGGCTCACCTCCATCTCCTCCTCCAGCACGCTCAGTCGTTTGGTCGCCATTAGTTCCTGGAAGCGAATGGCCTTTTGCACAGGGGCCGGCGGGGAGGCAGGCTGGGAGGCCTCTGGCACCGGGGGCTGCAGCTGGGGGGGCACCTCTCGGCGGCTGCGGGGCACAGGGTTGTTTTGGAGGCCGGGGGAGAAAAGGCTAAAGCTTGGCATCTTCTGGCTGTCTTGCTCCACAGAGGTGGTGCCCTGGTTGGCAAGGGGGTGGTTCTCCGGCAGCTCCGTGGCAACGCTGGGCTGAGGGGTGGCGGGTGCTATGTGGAAGCCGGCTGGAGCAATGACTTCAGGGACGACCAGCGCCTCTGGAGGAATCTTGGGTAGCGAAAGCTTGCGAGGCCCCCCACAGGCCGAGCAGGAGCTGGCAACCGGGGTGTTGTGGAGGGTGCAGCGCTGGCAGGCCCAGCCGTCCTCCAGCCCCACCTCCTCGGGACTCTTGCCCCCAGAGTCCTCGCCGCTGTTGTCGAGCTTGGGCGCCTCCTCCTTGCACAACCCCTTGGGCTCTGCCAAGATGGTGGGCTTGGGCAGGACCCCATTGATGATCGGCAACGGGGAGCCCCCGGGTCCAGGCTCAGGGGTGAAGCCGCACACCTCGCAAGTCTCTTTGCCCAAGAAGTTCCGGAAGGTGCAGCGGGCGCAGGCCCATTTCTGCTCCTCCACGCTGAGGCGCAGGATGTGGTTGAGGTCCGGCTTCTGGCGGGGGGCCTCGCAGATCGAGCATTGGCGCTGTCCCACGGGGTTCAGGAACGTGCAGCGAGTGCAGGACCACTCCCGCACAGTGGCCATAGAACCAGAGGAATGGGTGTGGCTGCAGAAGAGAGGGAAAGAAGAAGAGGCTGTTACTGGGCTCAGCTGCCGGGGGCAAGCCGGGCTGGAAGGGTCTCGGCTCACGGGATATTTACCTGCCACTTTTCCACCCAAAAAGTTCTCAAAGTGTTTTACAAAGCCAGAGGAACGAGAAGATGGGCCCCTGACCAAGAGGGACTCACAAAGACACAAGGGAAAAACACTAGCAAACACTTCCTGGCAAAGACACTGCCGGGGTAAGTTGCTCTCCACTTGCTGAATGAAAGAGAACCACCGTTCTCAAAGGTGCCAGTTACACAGGGCTAATTAACACTCAGGGCACTAATCCAGCACCATTTAAATGTTAATAGCACTTCACATCCTTGCCTATCCAAACCATCTACACTGGCTCCCCAAGTTACAGGTGGCTGCACTGGTGCTCTGGGCAACGTCCTTTGGAGGTGTTTTTGCAGAGTGCCGGGCCGACAAGCGTTTCCCCTTAAGTACAGACTCCTGAAACCCCAGCTGTCCTTAAGGAGCGGGACTTAGTGTACTGCAAGCCAATATTTTCCCTGCCCTAAGATAAGGGCTTGCCCGCCGCCAGCTAATCAGTTAGTGGCTGTGGAGAGGTTTGAAGTGGGCCCCTCCCAGCGCACAACCCCGCAGCTATCAGGCTTTAGCAGCTCTGCAGAGCTGCTAAACAGAGAACTTCCTGCTAAGTGGAAGGATGAGGATAGCCTCTGTCTGGCACAGCCCACAGGAGTCTATCTCAGCTGCCGACCATCAGAAATCCTTTTAACCAGAAATGGTTACGCGAAGCACTTGGCATGCAAAGCCTATGCTCTCCCACTGAGAGATGGTCCCTGCTAAAGTCAAAGCCCACCCCATCATCCCTGATGCTTCCAGTTCCACTACAGATGGGCTTCCAGCTTGTCCAGAGCCTTATTTCACAGCTGAAAAGGGTATCCACGCCAACTGCTTGTCCTCAGATGCGTGGGAAACTGCAGGCACATCCCCAGGGGTGTCCTGGAAAGGAGCTACACCTTCCAGGATTTGGTGCTGGCGAATGAGGACCTGGACAGAAATCACAAGGAATATTCTCTCTCCTCTTTCCCCTACCAACCCCGCAAAAAGAAACACAGGAGGTTGCAGTGCTTACTCACAAGTAGTGTGGCTCAGAGAGAGAATCCCCAGACGACTAAGCCAGTCAGCAGCCTAGAGACCTTCTTGCAGGTACACCCAATTACTTCATAAGACTAATTGTGGCTCTTTCTCAGCAGAAAATCTGCCAGTCATAAAGCCCAACCTCATCAGGGTCCTTCACCAACATATATGCCGAATGCTAGGTTTATACATGAACTGCCTGGCATGGCCCATCTATGCCAGGAACGTGTCTATTAACTGGTATATCTGAGGCCTCAAAGACACGCTGCCAGAAACAGCAGGAGATCCTGCATGCAAGACATGGGCTCAGTTTTGGCCGGTCCTTTTATCCATCTGCCCAACAGAGGCAGCCACTTTGGAACAATTCCCATGCTGCTCTGTGCATGAATTGTTTCTTAACTCGACAAGGAGCACCTGCTCTATCCCTGCCCTGCAAAAAGTTAACATCTGCAATAGTCAGCCTCCCGCTCACTCCAAGGGCAAATCCTTGGTTCAGAGCTGCCTTACTGCGTCAGAGAAAATGGCTCTGGAAAACCAGTGTACTTTCCTTTCTAGGCAGGTCGGAATGTGTCAACCATGAAGGGCTGCAGTCACTTCCAGAGGCTGTGCTTCTAGGCATGATTAAAGAACTGCTGTTTGGTTTTGTTCTCCCCCCCCCCCAACCCCATGCTGAGAAAAATAAGGAAGTGGTCACAGCTAGAAGTGTACCTAAGCCCACACAAGCACAGAGCTAAACAATATCTAATTCCTCAGCACCAGCAGCAAACTTAGCCTGGGCACCTGGGACCCCAGCAGGTACCACATATTGCCTCGCAGTGAGTAGGAAATAATGGGGCAGATAACCTCTTTGCTGTTTCCACTCAGCCTGACCACAGCTTTTTACTCTCTGGGGCAGAATCATCCCCTCTCTTGAAACTACTGCTATAACCCTTCTCTAGGGTTAGTAGCCAAGGAAGATCTAAATGCAAATTTCCTGGCAGTAGTCACCTGCCATTCAAGATTTCTAGGCACAAGATCCCCCCCCCACCCCGGTCAACCGAAAGGACAAAAAGTCAAATGAGTAGCAAACACCATCGGGAGGAGGGACTGAACTGTCAAGATGGACAAACAATAGAGAAGTATCAGGGGGGCCTGGAGTCTCCCGTGCCAAAGGGCGCCCACAAGAAACCTCCCTGCTGTGCCAAACCTACAGCCTCAAGCACAGGGCTTAACTGTGTCTCAAGAACAAGAGTAACAGTCAGTGAGGAGCTTAAACCAGATATATTTGGGGCAGCAGGGGAGGGAGGGAATTCTGGTCCCAGTAGCGTCTCAGAGTCCCCCGTTTGTACAGTGGCAAAGGAGGGTTCTGTGTTTGCATCACCCAATGCCCTCCTTCCATTCTCATTTCCTCACTAACCAACCAAGCAATTCCTCACTGCTGTCATTCTCCTCTTTCTCCTCTACCATTTCCACAGGATTCTCCTCTTATCTCCAGCTGCCCAATTTTCCACCCGTAGGATACTGCTATCTTAGTTACAGGACTGCGGTTCAGGACAGAGCATTGCTTGGCATCCATCTGCTTGTGCGCAGACGGTCCCAGGTTCAATCCACGGCAGCATCTCCAGGAAGGGCACAGAAAAATTCCTGTCCGAGAGCTTGGAGAACACTGCCAATCGGTGACACCACCACCGAGCTGGACAGACACAGCTCCCTCTTTCCTACGATGCTGCTGTCTGTCTCCCTCACTGGAGATCTTCAGGCTAACAGGCATCTGCTGGAGTTGCTCTAGGATTTCCAGTTACAGGCAGGGGTTTGGACTAGATGACTTTGTGGGCCCTTCCCAACTCTATGATTCCATGCACATGTCCGACTGGCAGCAGGAAAGGAATAGCAGCAGACCTGTCCCACCCTCCCTGTCTCAAAGGACACACAGACCCAGCTGCCTGCTTTCTCCTACATTTAGTCCATGTGTGGCCAAGCAGATCCAATCAACACTGGAGGAGCCACAGTGGGCCAGTTGTCTCAAGGCCCATCTGGTACGTCTGTTGACCCACCCTCCCAACATCCACCCATCTCTTGGGCAACAACTGCACAATCAGGAACTGCACAGTGTTTGATGCTCTGCCCAAGGTTATTTCAGGCGATTTCCATGTTGTGCCAATCACAACTGCTGAGGGATGGCGTATGCCGAATCGCCCCTGATAACTGGGCCACCTGCAATTCAAGACAAAATGTCTCAAGCCACTGCAAGCAAAAACAGAGCAGCTTTCTCAAAATGTGCAGCCCAGGGGCTGTGAGCTTTTTTTAAACTGCCCTTCCCTGTTTTTGCAAAATCAACAATTATTTTCTGTGCGTCACCATAGATTGTTGCTGTTATAACAATGCACTAGGTCAGGCCATCAGTCCCTCCATATTGGCTACACTGACTGGAAGCAGATCTTCAGGATCTCAAGCCAGCAGCCTTTCCCTAGCCCTGCCTCGTGATGATGCGAGAGATTAAACCTTCTGCATCCAAAGCTCCGCTGCAAAACTATGGCTCATCCCTGATGATATCCAAAATATTATTGTGAAAAGGATTTGTGGGACCACAGGGTGAAGGGCAGGAACTAATGGAAATACACACATTTATGGTGACAAGTGTTACACACCACATTCTCATCCCCTAGTGACCATCAAATCCCTTCATATTACCTGTATAGATAAAGTCAAAAATCCTAGCTGGATAAAACAGTTCCAACATGCACCCAAGTCAATGCACCTATAGGACCGTATTATGGTAGCGAGTGTATTCACAGAGAAAGAAAGCATGGGAAAAATAGGGAGTGAGAAGATGCATTATCCATCTTTCAACAAAAGGAAAGGGGACTGGATATCAAGGCAAATAGCTACTTTGCTGCTGCTTAGAGCTTAATAAACAATTTCCACTCTGGTGCTAGACTTGCCAATCTATCTAACCTCTCGTGCACTATATAATTTCCAGCCGCTTAGCACCTGTGGCTGCCCTGGCCTTTAAGTTGTAAGCATATGCTCAGTATTTGGCTATTCAGGGCTGCTCCAGGCTGTCCAATCAAAGCCCTAATGGAGAGAAGGATTTCAACTTACACGCAGCAACAGCTTCCCCAGGTTGGTCCCAAACCTGAACAAGAACCGTGGTTGCAGTCTCATCGAATCCTCTCTTCCCATTTCACGCTGCTTATGAGACAGGCTGTTCCCATGACTAAGTCAACTGCCAACATACCGAGATGCCACTCAGAGCCAAAGGAGGTGACAGCTATCAGAATGGGCGGTCATAACTCAGTCAACTATCCCCTTTTCCTCCATGGATTTCACAATCCCAAAGGGCCTGTGTGGAGCCCCTGATGTGCGCAGATGCTCAGGAAGCCAAATCCCAGAGCAGACAGACCATGCCAGACACTGTCCAAGTCCTGCGCAATCCCTCACTGCTGAGCTTCACCTGGGCCAGAAGCAAGAGGGAAACAAACACAGCTAGAGAGAAATTCCTGTACCTTTCAGCAGCCCAAACACATCTGGGAGTAAAGTCTTCCAGAACAGACCTGGGCCCCCTCACTACACCTCATTTTAGATGTTAAGCACTACCTTCCTGCCACACTTCCGTGTACAGGAACTCAAAACACCAGTCTAAAAATATTCCCAACACCAAAGAGCATCCACTGGTTTCAATCAGCACTGCTGAAGGTGGCACTAGAGCCTGCAGGCCTCCCCCAACTCTCCCCCCCCAGGCTGTGGTGACGTTTCCGCTGGTTTTAAAAAATATGCCGCCTTCCTGAAACCTCCCTGTAATGTTTCCTCAGAGATGCGAGAGTCCGATTGGGAATTGCGTAGGAACCTGGAAACCTAAAGGCTAAAAACAGTCAGTTTTTGTTTTTTATTGGGTGGAGAAAAGCACCATTTCCTGGAACGGAGGGCATTCTAAACCACCTTCAAGTTGCCAGGCTAAAAATGAAGAAGTCTAAGTAATGATAAAAGTACCAGAAGTGAAATCCAGAGGCAACACACTTTTGAATCCCAAAGGGCAGGGATGCACACGCAGGGAGCTGCTGCGTTTGTGCTCTGCTTTGTCAGTTTATAAAACTAAAACAAGTCCCACGGGATGAGACCAGAGGACCAACAAGTCAAGCATCTGTTTCCCACATAGGTCAACCAGATATTTTTGGGATGCCCAGAAGCAGGGAATGAAGGAAATAGCCCTGCTCTCTTGTGGCTCCCCAGAGTCTGGTATTCAGTAGCATCCTCTCTCTGGATATGGAAGTTGCCGCTTTCCAGAAGCCATCGGCC
Source organism: Tiliqua scincoides (assembly GCF_035046505.1). Classification (NCBI taxonomy): domain Eukaryota; kingdom Metazoa; phylum Chordata; class Lepidosauria; order Squamata; family Scincidae; genus Tiliqua; species Tiliqua scincoides. Next base: position 7,443,679 of record NC_089833.1, on the reverse strand, counting down.
AGCTGCTGTTAGGAAATCAAATGCTGGATAAAATGAATTCTCAATCTGATCTAGCAGGGCTCGTGTTTTCAACACCACCAGAGGGGAGCAGGGCTCTTTTTGGTCTCTTCCCATTTCCAGTTCTACAGAATGGAATGTCGTTCTTGGAGGACAGCAGGTTCCAACAGTGCTCCCAAATTCAATTGCAGTTTAATAAATGCCAAGGAAGAAACAAACACAGGTTGTACAGTATAGCTGAAAACTTCAATGGATAGTGCTGAGTCTTGCTGCAATATTATATACTGCATAAACTGGAAGGGACAGCAAAGCCATTGCTAGAAGCACTCAAGAAGTTTGGAAGGGTTGGGGTTAATCTGGGACTCAGAGCCACATCAGAAAAACATGTCACCAGGCAGTTACCAGAGCAAATTTCCATATTTTAGATGCATGCAATTAACACAATTTGCATAGCATTTTTCACTGGCATAGCAAGGAAAGCCAACATTGGGTAGGCATGTTGCATTTTTGCAACAACATTTGTATTCGGAAACCCTCGTCTGCAGAAAATGCGAAAAATGCGTGCCAGACCTTGACAAATTGCAAACGCTGAAGATACACTGAGAATGTGGAGCTGTTTGTACTCACTTCCTGGTTTTGTCTCCATGTTCAACTTATTTCCGCAAGCAGGACAGCTAGAGACTTGTTACTTTAATTTGACCGTAAACTGGAACCAAGAGGATTCCAACAAGAGCCCACACACAGATCGTTTCCCACCCCAGTCTATTCAACGTAAGACGTTTAATTAGATACACAGCACTTTTTATTTATTATTCATTTCCATCCCACTTTTTCTATCGGAGAGATAAACCGAAGCAGTTCACAGAAATTTATAATGCGTCAAGAAACACAGCCAAAATCATTAAAACACAAAACCTAAGAGTATATATAGCAACCACAACAAAACCAGAAGACAGGTTCAGCATGTAAAATGCCTGATCCATTAAAAAGATTCAAAGGCCCATTGAAAGAAAATGTTTTAAAAGGTTTTCACAGCCCACTGGAAGGCAGATGAAGACAGGCCAGCTGGACCTCCCTCCCCTCCCCTCCCCTGGCAAAGTTCATTCCATTACTTTGCCAGTTTTGGTCCTTCATGCCTGCTAGTCATACAGTACTTGGGAAATACAGATTTTTTTTGGGGGGGGGAGAGAAATATAGATTTCTATTTTTAAAGTTTCATACTACAATAAATAATACAAAGGAAAGAAATCACATTTTACATTTTCAACTACAGTCACATTACATCAACTGTTCAACTAGAACACAGATACATCACGTTATAGGTGGATTCTATAACCATCTAACCACTCCCACCATTTTTTCCACCTGTCTCTACCGGTTCTCACCCTTTCGTAAGCCGCGACACCGTATATTCAGGAGACCACAAAGCTGACCCATCCCTGCGTGTTGGTGGACTTTTTCTCCTTTTTTTCTTTGCTCCTTTGGATGCCCAGTGCAAAAAGGACATACAGATTTATCAGTCTTACCGTAGACCATGGCACCCCCCCACCTATCGTCTCCTCCCCTCTGTTATCCTGCATTACTCGTCCTCTTGGGTCCCCTCATACCTCCCGCCGGCTCCTTCCCAGAGACGTTAAGTACAACTTTAGAGAAAGGTACCCGTGATCTGACTAAGGGGTCAGTCCTATCCTGCAAGAGAGTACCGTCCAGTCCTTCTCCGCCCACACCCTGTCTATTCTGCTGGCCACCATCGGGTGAGAGTAAGTAAAATGTCCGCCTGCCATCTGTGGAAAATTACTCATATAAACCTTCCTGCAACTTAAAGGGGAAAAAATCTAACCTGTTATTAATTCAAAGTGCTTTATCTGCTAAATCTAAATTAAGCAAAAAGGTTCCTTTCTTCTGGGGTCAGAGGACAATCTTTAGCCAGGTGTCCCATCATCATATCTCTCAGTTTACGCCTGTCTTCTATTCTCGACCTGTTAGTGAAGTCTCTGGCGACTATGAGGGACCTGTTGGTGATTGCGTAATCTTTGAGTTTGGCCCACAGTTCTTTCCTAGATCCGGCCTGGATCAGGGCATAGATCGCACCAAGTCTATAGCACTTCTGATATTCCTTCCCGTCCCTCTGTATCCCAATGATATTAAAATCGAGGACGACCAGGTGGCCTGGGACCACAACCACTGACCTCTGAATTTGCAGGTCATCTCAGTTTCGCGCTAGAATAGCCACTCCTCCCATCCCCTTGGTCTTATAGGACCAAATGGATGGACCCCATGTCCAGAACCTCTGAGCATTGCTCCTGTCCTCTTCACCCTTAAAATTTAGCTCCTGCAGGATCACGAGGTCAAGGTTCAGAAGATTCAAGGCGTCAAGAATTTCCTCTCTTTTGTTGTCTCAGAACCCTCACGTTCCATGTTAATATTTTTAACTGAACCATTGCTATAAAATATAACAAAGAGGGAGCCAGTACAGTTATCCCTTGCAGTTGCAGGTGTGTGAGTGAAAGGGGTCTAGCGTACTCCTAGACCTCCCATAAAGGACAATTCTGTGCAGAGAACTCTTCATTCCACCTAAGTGAAGTGGGGCTGCCCCACCTTCTTGTTCGCTCAAGCGAGTGAGGGGTGGTGGAGTGGGTCAGTTGACGTCCAAATGCAGGCATTTTGAGTACGAACAGGAGTGTCTATGGGGGTTCCAAAGCTGTTCGACTGTATAGTAATACAGATGAATCATTAATTTATAATTGTGCTAGAGACTAGAATTTACTGCTAGACTCCAGATTTCCAGAACTAGGAGGTGGAGTTCAGCCATGCTTGGCTGAAGCTGGCACAAGGCATGCCAAATTTTGCCACCTTCCCCACCTCGTTTGTGTACACATACACAAGCCTAGCCCAGCCCGTCCCAACCACCATCACCTCCTCCACCTGCACTACTTCAAAACAGGGGAGTACCCTGAAGAAGTGAGGCCAACAGAGGTGGTAGGGAGGCAGTGATCCTTGCACTGACTATTCTCCCTGGAGAGCTACAGCAATGCTGCCCCTATTCTGGGGTCCTCTTCTGGGGTCTGTGTTGCTGCTTTCAATGGCACTGGAAAAGGACATCAACTGCTCCACTCCACCACCTCTCACTTGCTCAAGCAAACAAGAGAATGGGGCAGTGAGGATGCAGAAGGCTCTGAATGGGTGCAGGGTACAAGGCAACCCCCACACACGGCGGCCTGTTGCCTCTCAAAGCCGCTGCCTTAATGGGCTGACCCTGGTTTCAGTCACTTTTTGCTGGCTTTATTTCAGCAGCTGTAGGTGTGGGCTGAAACCGTCTCACACCTTCCAGAGACTAATTCAAGGCTGCAGGAAATCTCCTACATGCCGGCTTCAGATTTTACAGGCTGCAGGGAGTCTGTGAAGCAGTGAAGCTATCTGGTGTGCTCCCTGGGGCATTTGGTGGGCCGCTGTGAGATACAGGAAGCTGGACTAGATGGGCCTATGGCCTGATCCAGTGGGGCTGTTCTTATGTTCTTAACTACAATTCCCAGGAACCCTTGCAGGTCTCTTGTTATCTGGTGTGTACCCTGGGGCATTTGGTGGGCCGCTGTGAGATACAGGAAGCTGGACTAGATGGGCCTGTGGCCTGACCCAGTGGGGCTGTTCTTATGTTCTTAACTACAATTCCCAGAAAGCCTTGCAGGTCTCTTGTTATCTGGTGTGTACCCTGGGGCATTTGGTGGGCCGCTGTGAGATACAGGAAGCTGGACTAGATGGGCCTATGGCCTGATCCAGTGGGGCTGTTCTTATGTTCTTATGAAGTGTCAGGGCTCTTTCAATGTGCCCCATTTTCCCCGTCACCTGATTGATGAAGAATTCTGTCGGATTCAAAAGCTTCCTGTTTGATAGTTTTGGTTGACCCCAAATAAAGCATTCATCGAGTATAAGCAGGGGTGGCTCCACAGATGGGGCACATACCAAGGGCTCATGTGCACACAAGGACCCACAACTATCCCTGGCTAGGCAGCAAGGGTCTGCCGCTCCCTATTATCCTCCAGGAAGCCAGGCAGGCACCAATAGGGAGGCTTACCAGGAATTAAAGTCCTGGTTCATGCCAGCACCCTTCACTATAGTGACAGTGGTGAAGAAGAATAGTCATCCATCCACAATCTACATTGGTTTCCCACCTGGGCATTACTGATGGTGGCCAGTTGGGAAACCATACAAGAAACTAGGCAGTGGGCTGGTGAAACCACTCCACCCTTGCCTCTGCGGCTGAGAGTGGCAGCATGAAGAGGAAGCTGGCATCCAAAGCATGGGTGTGCCATATGGGGCCCCATATATAGCACTAGAGGCCCCCATGTAATGCTTTTGTCCCATGGCCACCCAAAGGCCAGTGGTGCCACTGAATATATGACAACATGCTAGAATCCTTCTTTCCTATATCCTAGGATGTCCCTACCGCTCTCGTCTGATCTGGGAAGCTAAGCAGGGTCAGGCTTGGTTAGTACTTGGATGGGAGACCGCCTGGGAATACCAGGTGCTGTAGGCTTATACCAGTCTTTCCATGCCCGATCTTGTCTGATCTTGGAAGCTAAGCAGGGTCAGGCTTGGTTAGTACTTGGATGGGAGACCGCCTGGGAATACCTGGTGCTGTAGGCTTATACCATAGTCTTTCCATGCCCGATCTGGTCTGATCTCGGAAGCTAAGCAGGGTCAGGCCTGGTTAGTACTTGGATGGGAGACCGCCTGGGAATAGTCTTTCGAAACTGAAGGTTGCCAACCACCATCCTACCGCTTAAGAGAAACTGGAGAGAGTAAAGTATTGAGGGGAAGCTGCCTAGGTACAAGGCCATTTTCCCACCGGGAGTAGCAGGCAAGAATGCAAAACATTACAACAATGAGCAAGTTAATCTCCTTCATTTAAAAAAAAAAAGTACAGCTATATTAAAAGTGCATCTCAAGCAATATAGCTGAACATTTCCGCAGAAGCGTTAACTTTGTCAACGTTAAGAGCATTCCTGGATGATAAAGATTTGCAATTGCTCCTTTGCCTCCTGCCGATTTTCAGCATTTTCCTAAATGAGTACACACAAAATTGTATTAAAGCTTGATGGCAAGAAGACTGGAAGTACCAGCAAGTCATCTTGGGAGGAAACTATCCAGAAGAGATGAGCCCAGCGGAGCTGACACTTGGGAGGTAAAATGCAGAAGTCAATGCAAAAACCAAAAGCAGGGCAGGAATGAAAGAGGGGCAAAAGTTATAGGGCAAAAGCAAAAGTTCAAATAATGGATGCGCACAAGACAGAAAGTGAGTCTGTCCCTTCAATTCCTCTGCAATCCACTCTGAAAAAGGTAGATGATGGCGTTAATATTATTATTGCAGCACATGTACAACACTTTCTCAGTGTGCAAAAAGTTCTGCAAGAATTATCTTGACACTATTCCTATAACAACCCTACAAAGTAAGCATTATTATCCCCATTTTGCAGACAGGGTAGGCTGAGGAGGAGTGACTCGCCAGCTAGGCCAGTTAGTGAATATATGGCAGAGGTGAGATTCAAGACCAGGAAGTCCCAATTCACAGATCAGTCTCTGGGCCGCTACATGACAGCAGCTCTTAGGACACCATTCTTGTGTTCTCAGAAAAGACAGATTTGAAGATTCCACAAGAAGCAACCCTGAACTGGAGAAAGAAAGGGGAAAGTGTCGTGCGGAAAGTAAGGCTTTGCGGTGCTTCTAGACAGGAGCAGGTGGACCTCCGTGCCTGACCTCTGAGCACAGCGTCAGGCCTACATGCTCACCTGGCTGAGCAACTCAAAATACAACCCCTCCCAGGCTAAGGTGGAGAGGGGGAAGCTGGTCTGTGAACTGTGCCATGAAATTAGAACCGTCACACTCTGGATAATGTCTTACACCACACTTGTCAAAAGATGACCACCGGAACCCTAAAGAACGGCAAGAACATAATGTAATTTTGTGTGTGCGCAGGGTGCCTGTGTGTAACTCATAGCCCCCAAGATGTTTCTGGGCAGCAGGCCCATTCATTTGATTCCTGGCATTCATTCCCCCCCCCCCCGAGCATCTGCATTTTTTATTAAATGAAATGAATAAACAAAAATTATACTGACAAAGTAATTACTGGCGTCAGACTAGAGAACGTACCGCGCGCAGCACACTGCTGTCGCCGCATTTATCGTTCTGCAAGTAAAACGAAGGCCGTAAAAGCGATATTGCGGGTTGTCTGCTTTCATAGGTGCAGAAACAAACCTTTTAAAGCAAAGCGCTCTTAAGCCTCCACAGGGAGAAAAAGTGAATTTGAAAATGTAGAATAGGAAAGAATGAGGAAGGTCGGGAAGTTGGGGAGAAGTGCATAATTAATGTGAACTCAAAAGATTGCTTGGCCAATGGGTTAGGCTCCAAATTTCCCAGCCAAAGGGCGGTTCTACACTTCACACTAAATTTAGTGCACGGAAATTGAGGATGCTGTTTGTGCACATTGAAACAGAATCTAGCTATTACTGCATGAACTTGCAAGCGTCGCAGGGGAGACACAGGAAACAATTTTTTGCTGCTACATAAATCACTTTCTGACTTTTTAATTTAAAACCGGTACATGAATATTCTGAATAATAACAAATAATCAGGCCTACTGGCTATTATCTTTCTGCTCATAGTTCATTAAAAATTGTCAACAGGTGTGCACGTTTTGTCTTGAATGAACCAAATCCTCTCACTTGCGCAGATATCAACCTCAGAATGAGAACAGCAGAGATATGAAGGTGCTTCCTATTAAGAGGATATGAAGGTGCTTCCCATTAAGGGGAACTGCTGCTGTGGTCTTTCAAGCACTATGGGAAAGACGCAGGGAATATCAAGCACCAAGCAGAGGGCTGCAGTCTGGGAAGATACAAAAACAGGCTTCATGCCTGCCTCCTCTCAGCCCATGCCCTGAGACCAACTTACACATTGCGCTCTCTCTCTCTCTCTCTCAAATCACATCTTCTCCCCCTCCATAGGGAGGGGGTAAAAACACACACACACAGTTCCCCAGGAGTTCAAAACACACAAAGCCCTTAAAACCTCATTGCCCGACTTTGCTCTAGTGCAAAAAATCAATTGTTCTTGTTAACAAGGTATAAAGCCAGAATTCTCCAATAGACAATACATCCCAGCCAAATCCTCTTGTTCTGCACAGCCTTCAAATAGAAACAAGCTACTAAATCCTCCAGGTCGGCATCTGTTCTAGTGGGTGGAGATTCTTCTGCATCTTATTAAACTGTTGGGCGCTTAGGGGACCAGAAACCATTTATTTATCTAGCTAAGTAAACTTGCTTTGTCAGCTTTTTATTTGTGGAAAGTGGCACTTCATATTATGATCGTGAACATTACAGGGCCATGATCGCCTGTCCTGTGCGCCCCTGTCTGGCACGTGTCTGGAGTGAAACTGCTTTCCACAGGACACAGAGTACTGTACATGCAACATCAAAGGAACCTCATGCAGATGTGCTGGGAAGCCACTGAGAGCACCAGGAAAAGGGCGATAGCCACAGGAGGGGATTGGCAGCTATTCGGCAGGTTCCTCCGGTTCTATCACTCTCAGCTCTCCAGCTCCCATAAACAAGTCCACCCACTCTCCCTTGCTACTCTCAATGCTTGAAACTCTCTCCCAACTATGAACATAAATCATAAAATGGCATTTGGGGGCTTACGAAATTTAAAACAAACATGCCTTGGACTTACCTTACCTGGGAGCATACCCTACCGACTTAGACCTGAAAGATCCAGGTTCAAACCCCTGCTCAGCCATGAAGCTTCCTGGGACAATCATTCTCTCTCAGCCTCACTTACCTCACAGGGTTGTTGTGAGAACAAACAGAGAGGAGGAACTATGACACACACCCCCCCCCAGATCCTTGTAAGAAGGGCAGTATAAATGTGCGAAAAACAGATAAAAACAAACACAGTGGGACTAACTTTTGTGTATAGGGGACTGTATTGTTTATTCAAACAATGAATACCCAGCATGTAACCCTGCGATAGCTGTTGCAGCAAAGGATAGCTCAACACCTTAGCCTTGCTAATTAAAAAAAATATCTTTACAAGTCAACATTGTAGTGAACAAAAGGATGCTTTTCGTATTATATGGACTTAGATGCAAGTCTTCTCTCTCTGCTGGACAATTTCAACACAAACAAACAATTAAAAATCTCACAATGCTTCGACATTAGAGGTAAGAGTGCATTCCTCAAGTAACCTCTTTCCCACTGCTTCCAACTCTCTGGAACGAAAAAAAGGGACCCCACCAAGATTTGCCTGCAGTTTAACAGATCACTGTGTGAAAGACTGCCGGTAAATCTAGATTATTGAGTTAAGCTTTCCAACACCACCTTAACCTTCTGCAGTATGTCAACATCACATACAGTTAAGCATCACAGTAGCTAGGCATAAAGACAGCCACAATATACCCTTTCCATGCTTAAACAACACAGCCTTGAGGAAAAGGATGCTCTCACGTTCCTCTCTCTAATCAGAATCCATTTCTGAAAGACCAACAGCTCCCAATTCTGATCAATTTGCTTTTAATGCAGTGGATTCTTTCGGAGAGTGGAAGGTTTGCAAGCTCCTCTGCCATTTTACGTCAGCTTATTACTCAATTTGATGCACACATTTCCAAACACAAGCCAGCTTCTTTCACACGCCTGCTTCAGAGGCCACCCATCTTCCGCAATGAGAGGAGTTTGAGAATTGGATGTGCCTACAGCGTACGGTAATTGCCAGTCACTGCAGATTGCCTTACATGATGATTAGAAAGCATTTTGAGGGAGTAAAAAAAGCAGCTAACTTCGTTTAAAGCCTGGCTTTACAAAGCATCTCATTCATCAGTCTAAAAGAGGATGCATAGGAGGTTTTTCATAATGTTCGTCAGAACTTCCCATTGTATAAGCTGGGGGGGGACACCTTGTGGGGGAGAACAAGGAAAGAGAAGATACAACAACCCTTTTACTAAACAAGAAGCTCTGACAATACAATTTTTTAAAAGGTGGGCCCGGAAAGCGTACTGGACAGGACAATATCATCCGCTTTGGTTTTTCACTCTGCTCCTAGCGCCTTTTCAAAATCAAAAACTCTAACTTGAGTCAGCTATAGGTCTGGCTTGGGCAAGAGAGACCTGGTTTTGTATCCCCACATAACCACAAAGTTTACTAGATGACTTTAGATCAGTCACACAGGCTCCTCCTCGCCAACCTCACAGGCTTCTTGGGACAATAAAATGACTCTACGTGTCTCTTGAGGAATGACACAACTGTGATAAATAAAAGTTAATACAAGTGCTACATTCCCCCCCCCCAGCTGCATTCCAGAGGGGTCTGTAAGATCTCAGGCATGCTCACACATCTTACTCCTGATTTTTATATATTCCCGGTGGGAACATATATTTTTATTTACTGCTTTGACTGGGAAAGGAGAGCAGGAAGCTTGATATCTTAAGCAGGATGTCCTGACTGTAATCTCAGTGCCTGCTCCAAGTTTTCTGCTCCACCTTAGAATGAAAAAGCAGGAGAAACCTCTTGCAACGCAAGGGGGTCAAATAAAACTTTATGTTTTAGCAGGCAATTCCCCCCCAACCCCCCCCTGCATACACATCCAACCTGAAAGTGAGCCTTGTACAACTGAAAATACTTTGCAATGATTTCAAAAACTCCTAGATATCCCACACAAAGAAAGATCACATCACTTATGCGGTGCAACTTAAAAGCCTGCAAACGCCTATATCAACAGCACCTACCTGTGTACATCCTGCAATCAAACACACAAATTGATAATTGGGCACAAAAAAATTACAATTTTCAAGTTTCTAGTCCTTAAGATTTTAAAGTATATGAACTACCTGATGACAGTGGCTGAGGCAAAAGTGTGTCAGAAAGTGCAGTACCCAGCAGGATTTGTAGTAATAGAGGGCAAACCTACAGTGTTCTGTATAGCTCTTTACCCCTTCCTCATATCAGAAGCAGAATTATGTAAGAGTACATGTGCAAACCCAGTCTTCCTTGGTGCAGAAATTTGATTTTTAAATATATACCTAGCTTTTATATATCTACCTGGCGATGTTACCCATCATCAATGGGGGGGGGGCATTGTGTCTCCAAACAGCCCACAAGCAAGAAGGGTCAGAGATGCCAAGACCATTCCCAAGTCCTCACTCACCCCATTCTGCTTCCCCACACACACCCCACGCTCAAATCACCTCTTCACTTGCTAGCCTTGGTTAGCCTGCTACTGATGTGTAAGCTCCAAGCAACCTCCTGACCACGGCTCTTCATGATCCACCTGTCGCGCACCACCAGCAGAGCCCAGGGGACTGGTGTCTTGAGTGGGTTTGTCTTTCTGGCAGAGCAGCTGATCTAGGCCACCTGAAGGGGGGCACATTGTGACGTCACCAGTCTCCCAGGACTGCATTTGAGCCATCCAAGGCTACTTGCTCTTCCCAGGGTCTTTCTGCTTTCAGTTTCTCAAGGCCATCCTGGCCTGAGCAGCCCAAAGATCTTGCTGGGAGGTGTCAAATCTCAGGAAACAAGTCGAAGGTGAAGCCTCTCCATAATGAAAAGCTTCGTCCTGCCCCCATACTAGGGTTGCCAGGTCTCAGGGAGAGGAAGCATATTTAAGAACAAGTTATTTTCTTCTTGGTTTGACCAGAACTTTTGCTACTAGCTCTGCTTACATGTTTATCAGCCTCTGCTTCAAGACACCAGCCAAATGACCTGCTCACTCAACCCACCAGGTACTTATTACCACTCAGTTCTACTGCTTATCCTATAAGAGACCTCCCCCGATCAGGTCTCAGGGCCGGAGACCTCCCACCCTCCCACCGGAGATAGCTACAGAGCATCTTTTCCCATCTTTGTCATAGCAGGGTCAGTGTTACCAGTCTGTCACTCTCGCTCAGTTCAAAACATGGAAAGGCTTTTTTTAGACCTGTATGACTGTTAGAAGTTCATGAGTGTTGTTCTGGATATGGTCACATTTAATAGCAAACTAAAATGCTATTAGTCCATTTCCTCCTTTAAACTTAATTTAGCTTTGAACTACTCCTTTGCTTGAGTTTGGGTAGTTTATCATAGACTTGCATTACTTAAATATTACCTCTGCTTATTTAGTTTGCTGTCAAAATATTGGTTGATAAAGGATGTAGGGTAAGACTGTACAATAGCTACAATATTCATGTTGTGTTTAATTTTACATATAAATCCGTTTACATGAGATAATTTTTTTATTATTGCGCTGTATTCCCTCTTATTGTATGACAAAAGATTCAAATTCAAATGAATAATAGCTAAAACATGGCCCCTTACCTCGTGGGGATTAAGAGGACTTGCTCAAGGGTCACCAAATTCTGGAACTATTTATTTTTCACATTTTTACACCGCCCTTTCTCCAAAGAGCTCAGGGTGGTGTACACAACTGCTCCCCTCCTTTTTTCCTCACAACAACCCTGTGAGGTAGGTGAGGCTGAGAGAAAGTGACTGGCCCAAGGTCACCCAGGAAGCTTTGCGGCTGAGGGGGGATTTGAACCTGGATCTTCCAGGTCTAAGTCCACCTCCCAAACAACTACACCACCCTGGCTCTCTTGGATTACTCCCTAATTACCTGGAGTGACTACCTTATTAAAGGACACAGGAACAAAAACCAGTGGGTTCTCCGCAGCCAAGTCCAATGCTCTAGCCCAGCCATTTTCAACCACTGTGCCATGCGCCGTGAATGGTTCCCAGGTGTGCCACAGGAATTTAGAAGAGGGTCATTTATTCGTAGGGCCATTGGGGGATGATTGGCAGCACAGTATGCCTCATCAATGGTTAAAAAACTAGTGGTGTGCTTTGTCCATTTTTGTGCCTTGCCAGTGTGCCATGAGATGTAAAAGGTTGAAAATCACTGCTCCAACCACTGCATTTTAGAGTCACCATGTACAAAAGACCCCAGGTATGATTCACTGCTTGCGCCATCTGCTGCAAAAAAATATATGAAGAAATCAACATTAGGAGGCACTAATGGTGCATGGTTTGATATGCGCTTCATCTGCCAGGCATGTGCAGTGAAGCTTCTGCTTCACTGCAACCCTCATGGGCATCGAACAGGGCCTAATGATGGCCTTTTGCACATGTGCAGTAGGCTGTTCTTTGCTGGGAGACTGCCTGGCCTTGTGGTCCCGCCAGCCCAGTGCTGGGCCATTCTAAACAGAACATCTGCTGCTGTTTGAAACTCCTCCAGTGCAAAATTAGCAGGCTGCCTACCAATTTGTGTTCATCGTCAGATCAGGTTTAGGCTGGAACACATCAGCCACCCAAAGCACAGGAACATAACGGTTACAAGGAGGGACCCACGAGGCAAGCATTTGGGTGCCTCGCTACATCCACACAACCGTTTACCGGGTCTCTGGGACCGCCAAACCCCCAATACATTACTGATGACAGGAAATTGGTGTGCTGGGCTCAAGGGGCGGGCAAGTGGGAGGCTATGCCATTTGCAAACACTGTAATTTCAGAGCTCGAGGCACGACAGAGAGCTCTGAACAAGGAGCCCGATTGCAGCTGCCCACATGCTAAGTAAAAATACAAGCAGCTCTTTTTAAACTGACCCCCACCAAAAGCCATAATGACGACAACTGAGCAGGTCTGTACCAAATTCCTTGCAAAATGCATACTTTAAAAAAAAATGGCCAAGACAAAGAGCTTCAGGGCCAAGGGTGGCCGCTGTGCAGGCTTGAAAACACACTTTTTTGCAGCGTCTGTTAGTGCCCACCTTGCCAATTTACTGCCAAATTGCTACTAGGAATGAGTCACCCTGGATGCAGCAGGGAAGAAATGAAGCGGGAGAGAAGCACCGCTGAGCTGCTATCACATTCACAGAAGGACCTGCTGAGGGGGGCTCATCTCGCCCCTTCTTTACTGGCCTTCCAATACTGGGTGAAAAGTGCCCCCTTTTCCACTGCTCTTTTAATCTGCGGAGTCCTGCTCTCCCAGTTGCTCCTTCTGCACTGGCTGCAGTGTCTGTTTGCTATTGTTGTTTTAATAGCGCTTGACTTAAAACTTAATAGTTTTAATAGCATTTTCTATATTTGTATGATATGTTTGTTGCAAGTTATGGGGGCACTTCTATGGAAAGGCAGGGCATAAGCACAGCGCACCTATGGAATTCATTACCCACAAGGTGTGGTGCTAGCCACTGGCTTAGACTGCTTTAAAAGGGGATTAGGCAAATTCAGAGGATGCCTGTCAATGGCTGCAAGTCTTGATGGTTATGTGCTCCCTGGAGGTCAAGAGGCAGTGTGCCTCTGACTACAAGTTACAGGAGAGCACAAACAAGAGAGGGGTACACCTTCATCTCCAGCTGGTGGGCTTCCCAGAGGCACCTGGTTATTGACCACTGTGGGAAACTGTTACCTACCTACCTACTTATTAGATTTGTATTCCGCCTTCCTCCCCAAAGGGGAACCAAAATTGACGGTGTAGATCTGGGGTGTCAAACTTGTTTCATGCAGAAGGTTGAATAGCATTCATCATGCCTGCTGAGAGACAGTAGTGATCTCATTCGGCAGGAAGTGATGTCATTAAACAGGTCATAACAAAAAAAATAAGCACTTTTTCTCATTTAGGAACTCTTTAGATGCAAATGACAGAAGAGAAAATATGCAAATCTTGATCATATTTCTAGATATGGCCCAATTTTCACGTGGGCTGCCCTTTTAGCAGTAAAACCTCAGCACTGCTCAGCAGCTGAGAGTCTGAAGGTCAGATAAAAAGCTTCTGCGTGCCACATCCAGCCCCCGGGCCTTATGTTTGACACCCCTGGTCTAGATGCTGTACTAGACGGCCAGATTCAGGAGGGCTCTTTATGCTCTTACAGCCGCAGAGCTTCCCCATATCTGTGAGAATGGGGCACTGATGTGATGTGCAAAAGGACACATTTCAATCTCTAGCGCAAATGATTTCAGGTACCAGTGCTGGAAGAGACCCCTGCCTGAGGCATTAAGAAGATACGAGTCAGATCCTTGATCCAGCTATCTCAGATCCATCGATACTGGCTATGGTGCTCTCAAGATTTCAGACAGGAGATGCTATTAAGGATTGAACCTGGGACCTTCTGCATGCAAAGCATGGAATCCGCCACTGAGCTATGAGCCTTGTGAGTAACTTCTAGCTTGAAAAGACCAGGACAATTTCATAAGCTTCATGCTTTACAAGTTAGCAAGGCTTAATACAACTCTCCTTCAAGTGGAAATGACTTTGCAGTGCCCTAAGTCCGACAGCACAGACATATGCCTCTGCTGGCCCCACACCAGTTTTTTTTAAAAAAAGGTATCCCATGTGCATCAAACTAAAACCCTAAGAGCTGTGCATATGCCAGAATTTCATGTAATATTGCTTCAGGCCATCAAAAGTGGAGATTTGCAGACAGTGGAATTCACTGATAATGTGCCCACCGACAACCCAAGTTTCTAGTCCTCCTGGTTGCAAAGAGATGCCTTAAAATGGTGGGCAATGCCTGATGAAATCTCAGGATTTCTGGTGCTCAGCACAGTCTCGTGCCCTTCCTCATGACAAGCTGCCAACGATGGGACCTGTTCAGGAGTTGGGAACCAGGAGGCAGCCCAGATGATCATGCTATGGTTCAGGAGGTAATCTTTATAGCCTTGTCATCTGACCTGACCTGGATGTTTTCTTAGGTGGGTCACTCAACTCTTAGACTCAGGATACTTTGACCGGGAAATATTCTGACCTTCTCCCCCTGGGGGCCCAACCAGTTAGAGGAGCAGTGCCTGGTCTGAGCTCCAGTTAGACAAGCAGACTACCGCATGCAAACAGCAAACCTGGCAGAATTAAGCAGAACGAGATAAATCATGCACGTTTGCTTAATTTGCATTTGTGCCTCAGTCCCAGAATCCCATGGGGGGGGCAGGGCACAGAAGAGGATTCACAGGGATATAGTATATATGCTGGAATATGGAGAAGCAGTCCTGACCTCATCCCTAATCTCAACAAAAATCAAAACGTTGCCCAGTGTATAAGAACATTTCCATTTTAAAATAAAATAAAATTCTTCCCAGTTTTACAGATGAAAGTTCACAGTCCTAGACTGCCTTTGAGGGTTGGGAAGAAAGAAAGGCACACACAACATCTGAGGGAATCAAGTGACATCTGATGGTGATCTTCAATCGCTGGGTCCTGCTAGGCAAGCGCAAACCTTTACAGCACCCAAAGAAATGCTAATGTCTCACTTTCTAATTTATTCCATTGGGAACCCAAGCTAAAAACATGGGGCCACCCACGGTGCTTCCAGTTGCCTGTCTGCCTTTGCATCTGCTCCAGGGAAGTCACAAGCTACCCAAACGCCCCCAAACTGCCACTCAAAGCCCACCTGCTCCAGGCAGTAAGGCTGCCAACCTAAAACTGAGAGTCAGCCTTCCTCAAAAACAGGGACAACAAGTAGCCCTTCCTTCTCCTAACTGGTCCTGGGGGGAGGGATGAATCAATTTGTAAGCTGCTACTTGGCGTAGTCAGCCAAGATGCAGGTCAGTTCTCTAGCTCTGGAGTGACATAACCTCCTTCAGACCACACTGTAGGTTCCCCCTCACCAGGAAGGACTACAAAAGCTTCCAGGTGAGCCTGGAGTTTTGCTTGGGCATCAAACACCTCCACAGTGCCCTTCCTGTGGGTGCATAAGGCTTTGACACAGCATTCCAATGAGGACAGCCCTACAGTTATTTAAATGATGCACACAAGATACCCCTGAAGCAACTCTCAGTTCCCTATTGAGAGTGCAGAGGAACAGCAAGTAAGAGCCTTCTGTGTGTAGCGACTAAGCCATTTAGATTTCTCTAGATCAGTGTTTTCCCATAAGTGGTACTAGCACCCCAGAGGTACGACAGGTGGTACTTGGTCCCACTGCCACGGGGACTGTGTGATCTTACTGGAAGCAGGGCAGAGGTGTGAAAATAGCAAGCATGGTTGTGCTGCGACCTGGCCCTTCAAAAGAGGGACAGGTCAGGCCAAGCAGAGTGCAGAGATCAGGAGGTGGCTGCGACTGAGATGCCTTTTCCTCACTGCAGGGACAACTGAAGGGCAAGTTGTCTGCCCCTGCACTCCAGCAGCTCTCTCTGGGGCAGCAGTATTGGGGAACAGCAGCACTGGCAAAGATGACACTCCGGGGAAAAAAGGTACTTGCACAAAGAAAGGTTGAAAAGTCCAATAAAATCAGAACAATTGTGTTATCTTGGAAAGTAACACCAAATGAATGTCTTTTCTGTTTTGTTGTTTTTCATTGGACTCGGACAAAATTTGAACTGCAGTATCAGATCTGCACACGCAGGGCAGCTTGGAACTTGCATTCCTCAAACAGTAGCACCCTCCCTCCCCCTCGGTGCAAGCACACAAGAATAGGGTCGGACCAGATGGGTCCCGAGCCCAGTGTCCTGTTTCCAGCACTGACTGGACAGATGCCTCTGGGGAGCCCACAAGGAAGACCTGAAGGCAACACTGCCCTTCCCCGTTTCTGAAACAGAGCAATTTGCAATGTGGCTTGTGGCTGTTCCAAGGAAAATCAACATCCACAATGGCTCTTTGGATCCCGGCCCTAGAATTGAACCTTCTTGCTCCAGAAGTAACAGAAGTGCCCAATTTACATCCACACTAGCCAATGAAATTCAGGGGCTCACCTCAAACCATTTTTGACAAGAGGACATCCAGCAAAACCAGGGCACCAGCCCTCCAAGGACAAGCATGTGTTGTGTGCCTGAGGGGGGGGGAAATGGATTGCAAAGAGCCGCTTGATTATGCAGACCCTGGAAAAATGTGGGGGGAGGAGGAGAAGAGTTGACTGCCTGGGAGTAAGGATGCTTTCCCCGTTAACCTCACAGCCTCCTCTTCCCCACCACCTTCTCCTCCTCCTCCTCCCTCCCTCCCTCCTCTCTCCTTCCCTGGGCATCCTAGGGCTGGTGGACGAGTGCAACAAAGCGCAAAATTAGCTGCTGCAACCGCGGGAGGGTAGAGAGCATGGGCCTGCTGCCACGTTGCAGCCAGCTGACAGACCCCCCGCCTTCCCTGTGGGATGGGGGAGGCGGGACAAAGAGACATGCAGCTGTTACAGGCACTGCTGAAATGAAAAATCATTCCTCCACCCACCAGGCAGTGGAAAAATGATTCCCTTCGACAAATGGATAAATCCCGCAACAGCCGCATCCTTCATGGGGGGGAGGGGGGCAAACTCTTAGCACTCTTTGTAATCAAGAGTTTGCAGAAGGAGTTGGAGTGGCACAGTGTTAACCTACCTGGGGGGGGGGGAACTATGGCCCCAGAAGGAAACAAAACCTTGCTTTGAAGGGTTGTGCTTCAGCTGCTCTACTGAGCTACTTAGTGAGTGCACCTGCCTCAGTGGAGCAGAGCAAGGGGCAAGTGGTTTTTGGATGAGACAGCAGAGCAGGCCAATGGAAGCTCTTAATAAAAAGCACCAGGGGACTCAAGCAGCACAGCCTGGGCACTCTTCTCCCTGCAACACCAGGGTAGCTCTCAGGCAGAAAGAGCTATTGATGTGATCTTTGCTGCCCCCAAGATCAAAGCCAGAGAGGCTACTACAGCTCATCAGCCTGGCCAGACTAGGTGACCTGGAGAACCAACAGACGCCCATCTGGCCTTCTATCACCACTGCTTCTGAGCAACTCCCCTCCCTTCACCTACTGCGTTTCCCAACCAGTGGTCCAAAAACCACCAGCGGTACTTCACAGCATCGATCTGAAGAAAGAAGATGAAGCGTGAAGAAGAGATCAGGAAGTGACACCAACTGCAGAAGACTCTGCTTTTCTGAAAAGGAAATTGCAGGGCAAGTTTTGTATTTCTTGTGCGCAGTGGCTGTCTCTGGTGAGTCTTGCAGAAGTGGTACCCACAAAGGTGATACGTCCCTCTGTGCAATGACTGTATACATCCCTCTCTCTGTCTGCTACTTTGGCCTCGATTTGACCTGGACTACATCCTTGTACCTCTGGCACTTCCAACCGACTGCCTGCATGCTTGATTAATGCAGCATTCAGGGATAAATGCTCAGAGCACTGATCACACCACCTCTGAGCTTTTGGTCGCAGGAAGGTTTAGTAGCATGTAGGCATTTTATTTCCAACAAAAAACCACACACATCCACTTCACTTTTCCACCACCACACTGGGCCTTCAGCACAGCTAATGACTCAATTTAAATGGAATATGAAAACACCACAGCAAGCAAACTAAGAGCACCACAGCCTAGAAAAGCACAGCAGAGATTAGCAGGCATTAAAATGGAAAAGGAGCTTAATATTTACCATTGATGTCTGGAGAAAACGGGAGAGCTTTAACCTGGCACCTGAAGACTAGTAGTTGTGGCACCAGGCAAATGTGTCCAATGAGAAAAGTTCCAGCACGGAGGAATCACAAGAGGAAGCCTCGTCTCCAGTAACCTCTGGCCTGCCTTCCAAAGGTTGGACAATCTAGAGCAGGACGCCAGGTGCTGATCTCAGCAGACAGGCAGGGTCAGATGGGAGAAGGCAGTTCTCTTCCAAGAGATCGGATAGCCAGATAACCATGTACAACACCTTGCACAATGTGGTGTTTCCCCTACTTGGTTACACCATTAAATGCTTGTGCTGAGAGCATGTGTAATAGTCTGGCGTACAGGAGGGAGAACTCTCATGTTCCATACGTGTCGGAGTTCTAAGACAGTTAAATTATTATTTTTTTTAAAACAAGTATCTACACCTTAGGACAAGCTGGGTTGAGACTCATCTGAATACAAACCACATTTCTGTCTGTTGTAAATAGATACCTCACTGAAATTTGCTCTGAATGTTTTGAGAAAGAGTGGAGCTACACTAAAATCAGGCGATGGTCCATTGGGAAAAAACCCCAGAAGTAGAGTTCAGTTAAGGCTAGGTGTATCTCAAACAGCAGCTGGCTGGAGCTCCCCCCCCCCAGTCCCCCTTTCCCTCTCCCCAGCTTCCCTTTTGCTTGCCATCTGCCTAGTGAATTGTGTAGAACTCACAAGCTTGCCGCTTTGTATTCTGCTACTCTTCATTGGACCAAAATAAAGCACTACCCAACCTTGGGCTGAAGCCATACAAGCATTTGCATGACACTAATTTTAAAACGTTCACCCCAAGAGACACTGCTTCAGGGAGCAGCTTCAACTTCTGCAAAGCGCCCAGTTCTTTTATCAACGAATGCCAATGAAAAACACACACATGCTTTCTTACCCCCAAAGTTCCAGGTAGGTCTCCCCTGACTGGGGCAAGGCAATGCTCACTGGACAGCAGCAATGGGAATGTCTGATGAGCCAGCCTGCTTCTCATTGTGTCTCTTGGGCAGGACAGGAGGATACTAGAGATCAACACAGCTTCTGATGACGCCAGAGCTTCATTGACAATGCAACTGAACACTTCTAATGAATGACTGAGGCTCCCGTTGGACAACTCCTCTAAAGTTGTACTATGCATTCCCAGGATTAACACAGAGGAGCCAGAGACCACCACAAACTCGGGGACAGCTAGAGGACTGGAGAGAAGCAAGATGGTCAGAAGACTAAAATGCAGCCAGCACCCTATTCAGCCCACCAAGATGGCTTTCATGGGCCTCCCTCCCCATCCTCTGCCCTACACAGAAGTCCTTTGACAGCTCATTTTCCACAGGCAGTGAAGCTCTAGGCTCCTGCGCAGTCTCTCCAACTCTTATTTATTTTTTTAAGCAACCCTGGCATATGGTTTATTACAGCAATTAAAGGAAGAGAGTCTTCAAAGAACGGAACACTGAACTGCTTCACTGCCTCCGTGTGTTCAATGGGCTGGCAGTCACCTCCAAGCATCCTCTTAGCACTGAGGACAGTGGCTCTGAGCCAAGGGGCTTGGAATATATTCTGCGCCTGTCTTCGAAAGTTCAGGCCATAATAAGCTACGCTGTTGCAGCGTGCGGGCAAAAGTTTAAGAGCCACAGTGGTGCAATCCTTGCGCTTGGAGCAACTAAAACAATGCAGAGTGTCAAGCAAGCTTTGGAGCTCACCAGAAATAACATCTAGCCTGGAGATTAAGAGGTTCTGATCAAGAAGGGCTCCAAGCATAAGCAAAACCATGCATATTACTTGCTGATGTTTTCAGTGGATCAAATAAACACAGCCCTGTACTGTTGGCTTTGGGGTGGTTGCAGTTCTTGTCTGCTAAAGCACCAGGTTTTTAAGCACCTTAAGAAAAATTTGGCTAATCTGGAGGATCTCCATACCTGTAACAGACAGACAGGCACTGGGTAAGAGCTCCAGCAGCACAGATATCCACCCACTAACCTCTGCTATGGAACAGAACCACCATAAAGCAGTGTCTGGACTCAGCTTAGAACAGAAGAAGGACAGATCTATGGCAAGGAATATGCTGCCAACTCAGGCAGGTACTCAAAATGCAAATCTTTGCTCCACAGAACTGCTCAACTCATCTAAGAATTAGACTGCTTTAACTGATTGGAGCTCAGCCTGCCCACGAAAAATGCCACCTTGAAGGTCAAATATGGTATGGGGACAAGGGTCCAGAGAAATACCTGCTGGGACTGGATGAGGTCTGCCAACTGCTAATACTGTACGGACTATAGCACTGTAAACTTCTACTGTCAATGGTTACATTTCTAGTTAGAAAGGTTCTGGGGTTCAAGCTTATCTAGAAACCATGTCCCCTGCCTCTACAAAGGAATCAGCTGTGGTTCCCCTGTGATGAAGAGAAGCCTTTCTGCACAAGCCCAGGTATACTTTATCGCTTCACTGAGAACTTGTACTGAAAAGGTTTAGGAGGTAAAATTCAGTGACACTGACTCAGAAGAGGCATCTTAGGGCCATGGGGAGGGGGAGCTGACATTATTGTCAATGCCATTATTGCCTAACTTTCCCTACCGGTATGGAGTGATGCCACTCTAGGCCTGGGAATTTCTTATGATTTCTCTAACCTTTGAACTGGAAGCTAAAGCAGCACACAGTTTGCTCTTCAGCAGGAACTGCCAATAAGGATGATGATGGTGCACAGCTCTAGCTTTTTTCTATCTCTATCAGACCACATGCAATTCATTACTCACGAGTTCCTACCTCTCTACTTATTACGTGGTAAAAGAAGTTCCGGGTTCCCTCTACTCACAGCCCCTAACAACAATTAGACACCACAAGAGAGAGAGAGAGAGAGAGGATACACAGAGGTGAAACAACAGATGGAGAAAGACAGCCATGGTCGCATGACCCATTCCATCTTTCTTTGCCCATCTCTGGGAGAGCCTTCAGAATTCTGACCACTCCGAGCCTGGCTTACACGTGAGTCCTTTTCACATCAGAAGGGTAACACACAAGCCAAGGAAAACAGCTTGGAATTCTGAGTGGAATGAATCCCACATCTGGTTCTGGCAGGCTTGCTCTCCTGCAACAGACACTCAGTGACGATGTTGCAGGTCCCCAAAGCAGCAAGGTATCAACCTCCAAACCCAAAGAGAAGCCCCGGGTTCCTAAGGAGGCAGAGTGGAGATTTTGTGCATTCTCTGCACATTGCTACCTTGCTGAGATTTAAACTGCAATCTGTAGCACTAGTAAATAAAATCAAGAGAGGACGAGTGAAGGGGGAAATGGGTCAGCGGAGCTGTCTGCTTGGATCACTCACGTCTCCACTGCATGCATCACCAGGGTATTTGCCAACCGCTACGCATCAGCCTCCAACGCTCAAGGCACTAGCTCAAGGCTACACACACCTGCCTGCATCTTTAGAAGCTGCCTTGCTTTTGCTGCGGTCAAGGGGTTGGATGTGCTCAAGTGCTGGATGGACAACAAAAGACTGGGGTGGGACAAAATAAGCTAATTTGGTCATTAAAATGAACCAGGCATCCGGAAGCCATGTTTCACGAGCACCTGAAGGTCTTCCAACAACCAAAAAGAGTACCTAGCCCTTGCCCAACGGAGGTAATCCTAACTGAGCACAGTCAGGCCTTGCATACAATGTCCAATTGACATACTTTAAGTCAATTGGACCAACTGCTCCCAATTGGGCCCCGTGCCTCAGAGTCCATCGCATTAGGGTAATCTACTCTAGTCTTGTATGCAATTTTACATTAAAATGTGCTTAGATCCATTTGGCCCATTAACTCACAAGCACTTTCTAAGTGCAAATTTTGATTGCTTTCTATTCTACCACAGAGACAGAAAGTCTGTAATACATTTTATTTATATCCCTAAGATGCTACAGACCTTGACTGTGAACCTGGGGCCCCGCAAAAGATGTTTCCCATTGGGCCCCGCAGTTCCAAAGACCGGGCCTGTTTGCATATACAGGCAGCCCCCACCACCCGCATCTGCAGGAGATCAACTCCAAGTGTGTCCTCCTCCCTCTCCGGCCCCGCAGATACAAGGGAACCCTGTGCCCACTAATGTTGTTTATTTGCTTACCTCTAAGAAAATGCTTCTTCCTTTTACAGGTCACATGCAAGCTCACAGCAATGTGCAGGCAAGCTGCAGGCAGCCTGAATGCTTGTCTTGTTGGCATCCTTCAGTCTCGGAAGACTATGGTATCGCACTCTGAATAGTGTTCTGGAACAGAGTGTCCTCTCCAGTGTGCGAAGCCTGGGTAAAGTAGATATGGAGGATAGACTGTTACCCATGCAGCAAATCCCCCATCTCCACGTTGCTGAAAGGGTCCAATGGAAAGGCAGAAGCCAATACGGTTGGTTCCAGCGGCGTCGCAGGAGTTGCCAGAATGTGACTGTGTTCAGCCATGAACTGCCTCAGGGACTCCGGCTCTGGATTTTGCCTCTCGGTCGACTCCTGAAGCCTTTTCCATAACTGGATGTAGCCACAAGGCAGTGGAGGTTTGGGATCAGAGTTTTCCTTCTCTCAGATGAGCTGCCTTCCCAGGCTAACGAGTCCCATCTACCCGGTGGATGTTTAGTCGCCTCTTACGACAAGTACAGCCAAACTGAGGGCCTATTCTTATCCTCAGCCCTCAGGGGAAGGGCTGAATGCTTGAAAGGGCTAGATTTAATGCTAGCAGGAAGTTAACTGCTTCCTGTTAATGTTCAATCTAGTCGCTTCAAAAATTCAGGCTGCCTGCAGCTTGCCTGAACCATCACTATAAGCTTCCATGCTTATAGCGACCTGTAAAAGGACAAAACATTTTCTTATCAGTAAGCAAATAAGAAACATTGATGGGCAGGGGGGAGGAATCCGTGTTTAAGTGAAACTGCAGATATCAGATCCATGGATATGGGGGCTGCCTGTACATAAAATTCTTATAGTGAACTAGGAGCACTCTAGTGTAGTTAATCCTCAGAGTTTACCAGGGATAATTACTAGAATGTAAGAAGAGCCCAAAGTTTATCACCAAACACACACAGTGAACAGGCATACATAAGAATACGTTGTTTTACCCAAAGTCTTTGAATTGAGAATAGCTACCTACCACTCTCAGTGTCATAGTTTTAATCAGTAAATCAGAAGTGTCAACTAAAATCAACAACAAAGGAAGGAAAAGGGAGGATGGGTGATGGATATGCACTATTTTAACTCTTCTTCAACCCTAAGTAGAGAAGGGATTCACACATTCAGCTCAAGAGGTCATTAATCTGATTTAAATATACCAGAGCAAATAGCATGCGAAGTTAGAAACTTGGTGGTCTCCTACCTGCTGTGTTACTCATCTTCACATATGTGAGCTCTTGCTGGGAACTGTAGTTCTTAAGGAGGGAGGTGACAGACTTTACACTTTGATGGGGGGGGGCATGGCAGTAGCACAGATGTTCCAAGATATGCCTCCTGGCAAGGTCAGAAAGTAACAGAGGAACCTTTCCAGAAAGCTGCTTCTTGCAGGAAGTTCACAGCTGTCTCAGGCAGTTTACTGCTGCCCACATGAAGTTGGGTTTTTATCTGAAAAGCAGTATCAGAACAAATATTCTCCCTCCTTCCAAACTTGCTTCTTTGTTTCTCAGTGGGTCTTATGCACAGCCTCTCAGTAGCAGCTTATTTCCTTCACGGTCGCTACTAGAGTAGCTTGGTTACCAGATACTTTAAAGATGAAGCCCAAGGATGCAAAGCACATCACCTCAGTGAAAAGATGCAAAAACCACAAGCCAAGCAAGAAAAATTGGAAATTTGGCTCAGATTTGCAAATCATCCTGTGGCACGGAGGACTTGAAGCACCAGGAAAGGGGCATTCAAGCCAATACTCCGTTTCCCCAGAGAGCTGCATTCCCAGCAGTCAGGTGGGCAAGCTGAACTGTAGCTATTCTGCACTCCCCAGCCTAGCTATTTGGGGGGCTGTTTGACCACTCTAAGATTCCCCTAGCGACTAATGTTTCTAGTCATTCCCCAAACAATACAAAGTCAGCAACACAGCTGCAGTAGAGATCAAAGCAGGCAAAACTGCAGACCCCGGCAAGGCCTTCTTGCAAACAAATCCTCCTCCTCCATAATCCTGGTACAAGCTGGCACATGTGTTCAGGGACAGCAGTTTGGGAATAAGGGGCACAGTGTAGGCCCTACAAGACCCAGAGAAAGAAGAGTGAGAATTCCGCAAGCAAGACAAGACTCAATGCTGCCCTAGGCGGGTACCATCAGCCACAGTAATCTTTCAGTCAACTGATCACCATCATTGATACCAGCCTACGGGCGAACATAAATATAGCATCTGTGTATGTTCAGTTAAATCAGATCTCAGGCCTTATGGTCACCTTGCCAGAGATGTGAAGCCCTTCTCCTGCTCCGTGGTCTCTCACATCACAATCCGCTGCCGAGCGTCTTGACCAGGGTGCACCCGCTACACCCCTGGAGACTTGTCACAATGCCCAATTGGGAACCTCTGTCTTGACAGGATGTCCATACGCTTGACAATCACACCTTCAAAACCTGCACATCAACTCCACAAAACTTCCTTAGGCTGCTCACCTCAATCTTAAGGACCGTCTTCTCCTATATGAATCTGCCCGTCACTAAAGATCTTATAGGAGAGTCTTCTCTGGCTGTTCCCATCATCAAAGGCAGGGTATGATAGGGAGTATATTGTAGAAGTTGTAGATGTTGTAGATCTACACCAGATGTTGTAGAAGTGCAATATCTTATACAGTACTTGCTTGTCTATTTCATCACCTTGTTACCCAATAAGGCACAGGGGCCTGGTCTCAGCAGTTTCTTAGAAGAAATCTACTTAATCAACAAGCAAACACAACAGAGTTGTGCAACACCACAACCAATGGACGGGGGGGGGGGCAGGGAGAGAAGAAAGTCACAGCTGAGAGAAGAACATGCAGTTTGCAGAGCTTCAGATTACATTCTCACAATCTTCAGTTCCCAAACTGGGGAAAATTTATAGTCTCTTATGTAAGCGAGTCTCATTCAAGGCTGGCAGACCAGAGACAGATCCAGCTTCTGAACAGGGCAGATATTTGGCTTGCGAAAAAAAGAAAATCCTTACCAGTTACTCTTTGGCATCAAAAATTATGGCCACGCCATGAGAATTAAACTGGAATATGTAAATGTTATGCTTTTTTTCCATGCTCATTTTTAATAAAGTTTAACTTTTTAAAAAGCAAGCGCCTATATAAATTATGAATACTGGTTATTAAAATAAAATAGGGCCTGTGTGACTGAAAGACAATAAAATGAAGATTATATACAACTGGTTTAATTCATAGTTACAATAAGCAATACAGGTGCACTTTGCCCATACTTCCTTATTTTGCAGATTTCTTTCGGAACCAGCGCTTGGAATACACGGCAAGTTGTTAATTTTAAAAGAAAATTTTCTTACCAAGGGCAGCGGAGTATAAGAGGAATCAATGAGAAAACAAAAAGGGAAGGAATCTGTGGTGCAGGATTCAGAAGCTCCACACCCTGGACTCTTTTGCAAACAATACCAGTATTGTCAAATGTTATCACCACAACCAAAATAAACTCACATGTTGAGCATTTACACTTTTTTAAAAGGCAGCTGGAACCTTCAAGGTCTTTGCTAGTTGCTAGATTCTGCCCAGTGTTGCAAACAGGGAGAGGTAGTGATGGGCAAACTCTCCTCTGATCAAGTTGGAATCAGCTCAGCATTTACTTCTTGTAGGGGTGGGACGGCTCTCTTCTCTCCCAGGTCACAGGTTATCAGCCCGCCTTAACTTTTCAATTACCCCTGAACATTTCATCTTTTTTGTTCTGGACACTAATTGCTCGGGGCGACTTGCACAAAAGTTTCACTTTCAATTTGGGGGTGATTTGCTTAGCTATCCAATGAGAAATTCTTCCTCTCTGGACATACTTCTTAACGCATGCAGCCTGCAAGTTGACTGTCCACGCGCAGAATCCTACTTCACATTCGAAACTGGAGAATAATTCCTTAGGGCAGTGTTTCTCAAACTGCGGGTTGGGACCCACTAGGTGGATTGCGAGCCAATTTCAGGTGGGTCCCCATTCATTTCAATATTTTAATATATTCGACTTGATGCTACCATGGTATGCGACTGCATTTGGGAAAAGTTATAGACCTGTACTTTTAACAAGCTACTATGTATATTTTTTTTTAAAAATGATAGTAAGTGGGACTTACTCCTGGGTAAGTGTGGGTAGGATTGCAGTCTAGGATTGTTAACATTTTCCTGTTTGATGATGTCACCTCATGACATCACTTCCGGTAGGTCCTGACAGATTCTCATTCTAAAAAGTGGGTCCCAGTGCTAAATGAGTGAGAACCACTGCCTTAGGGAACTGACTCTGACTCTTAGTGCCCTGGAGCATTACGAGCCGGGCAAACTCCATGTTGCAAACTTCAGAAACATTACTAAGCAGGAGTAGAAAATACCTTCTCTGATCCTAGTCTTAAGGCAATTTATTAGGCCTTATATCAATCAGGAAGACTTACACCACTTCAAAGCAATATTTTTACTCATACCCCTCAACTTCAAAGATGGTTTGCTTCAAAATCAGTGCTTCTAATCTTGATCACGTCAACAGATGCACGCACAGAAAAACAGCTATTAGAACGGTTTTGTCTTCTCGTGCAGAAAATCACCTGTGGCTCACTCGGAATGAAAAGAACTGATAAAAGTTTCCCAGCAAAGCACAACAAAGAATAACATTTCCTAATTTGTTCGTCAGAGGGTGTGCATCTGTCTAGGAAGGGAATGGTGTGTTTGCCAGTTTTGAAACTGGTGCACCTTTAAGGATTTTGATGTTCAATTAAAGTACAGATGTTGAGCTGGTGGGAAGTAACACGGGTGAACTAGTATGAACTACTGTCCAGGACACTGTAGCTGTATATTCTTCTCAATACCATTCATAACAGGTGACCTGTGTGTCTTTAAAAGAAAGAAGGTCCTGCCCCCTCTGTGTTAGGAACACCAAATGCTCAATGAGGGCACAAGAAGCAGACGCAAAAGCTACCATCAACATGCAGGCTGGGTTCACCCGAAACAGGATAGGCCAATAATGCAAAAGACACACACATTTCCAGAGCGGTTTTGCAACACTGAATCTGCTTCTCTTCACTTGCCAATTTCAACACCAGCAGAATGGGGAACATTAATTTTGTAGGTAGACAGGCAGCCGAGTGCGATACTTTGGTGTCACAGTTGGCCTACCAACTGCATGGAACTACAAACAGCTGCTTGCGGGGCACACACATGGGATACTGTTGATATTTTTAAGAGATAGAAGAGAGCTCCTCTGGGGCTTCCTCATAAGGACATGATGCAAATAAGAGCCAAGTGGATGTAGGGCAGGACACATCCCCGGCACCAGGTGGCCAAGAAATTAGATGCTGGCTCCTAAATAAAACACACTGCTGTTGGCATCGAAAAATATGAAGCACCTTTTTAGCCCTGGAGAAACTGCCACAAATTGACTGCAGTATCTAAGGAAGCTCAGGTTAAAGCAATGTTCGTACCTATCATTGCAAGCACTTCTGGCTCCCTGCTCTCACTCCCTTCAAAAAACACGAAGACTCAGCAAGCTTGTGCAAACGAGGCCCTCTCTAATTTGTCTCCATCATCCCCCAGGCCATGCTGTATGGAAAGTGTGCCTGCAGGCGAGATTGAAGAAGATCTCCACGGAGCCCCATCACTCTCTCATCAGGAGCAGGGAGGAAAAGCAATGCTGCTCGTCAGGCCGCCTTGACTGCAACTTGTTCCCCCTGTTCACACAGAGCAGGCGAGTTGCGCAAGGATCCATCACCCACCGAAGGGTGGTGGTTCATCAGGTTTTAGACAGCAGCAAGCGTCCCAGATGGGGAGAGCCGGCCAAGGTGACCTGGTCAAAGCTGCTTCACACAGTGTGGGAACACAGTGCCACCCGCACTTCCCACAATGTGAACGCAAGACCTGAACTTTAACCAATAGGCCTATGTGGACAAGGCAAGGACAATTACAGGGACCTCCAGGAACCTAATGACACATGACAGAACTACTGTGCATTTTTACACAAGATGCACTGGCGCAGTCCCCTTGCACTGAGTGACAAAGGGAAAGGTGCCACTCTTCACCCAACACGACTGCCCATTTAAGCTTTTATGCTCCATGTGATATTTCACTGCTTTTCCTGTGCAGCCTGCTTGGAAATCCAAATGGATTCTTCTATGCCACAGCTTCCTTCCAGCTTCATCCCGGGGAAATATAGTGCCTTCCCAGAAAGCAGAGTATCCAGGGATCCATATTGCAGCTCTCTTATTAAATCAGAGGCACACAAGCCCATCTCAGCCCCCTAAAGGTGATCAGTGAGTTGATCCCTCCCCAGTCCCTCCTCAAACCTATTTCCAGAAGGCAATAAAGAGAGCGTCATTGATCATGACACAGTACATCTTGTCTTGCTTTTTCAGAAAGGTTCTCTCCTGCTCTCAGCCAATTTGCTTCTCTCCTAGCACCAAAAACACTGGCTGTTACTTAAGGGACAGGTGGAGAGAAGCCAGGAGGCAGAAATAAATTGCTCACCGTTTCAGCAAAGGTGCACAATGCTTTTCTCCTCCCAAGTGACTATATACACAGAGGGGCTACAACAAAGCAGCCAATCAGGACGGCAGTCTTTGAACTTCAGGGTACCCTTTCCACATTGGCTAAGGAGTCTCTGAGCTGTCATCACACAGAGGATTCTGGGGAATGTTCTAGGGAGCATGCTTTCATTCACGTGAGGCACTGGTCAGACTTCACTGTTGCCTCACTTGAATTAAGAGTGCAATCTGGAACGCATCAAGCATGCCCCCCCCAATTACGCAGCTGCAAGAATGTCAGTAATGTTTCAGGAAGGCCTGCCCACCACTGAACTTCATCATTTTTGATGACATGAACTACTGAGCACCTCTAAAGTGCAAGTGACCATCTCGCAACCCCAGCTTAGAAAAGGAGCAGGGATTTCCACATCACGCTGCCTTTGGAAGTGTTCCCCAAGCTCAGTCACATGGAATATCACTTGCCATCCTGATATACTTAGAGCTGGAAATGTGTCTCCCCACAGCTGTTTCATATCCTTGCTCTGCCTGCTTATCTCTGCAATTACCTTCTCCTTTCCCTCTTATGCTGTACAATCGAAGAACTTAAGCCCTCTTTCTCCTCCCTTCCCAGGACCTCTCAGTGCTCACTGCTAGCCATCACACAGCCTCACCCTTTCTCCACTGTCCTGGGAGAACAGGAGCAGAAATGCACTGCAGGACAGCGGCAGCTCATTATAACTGCTTGGTGCTGTTATTTACAACATTGACTGCTATTGGGAAGGAAGCAGGAGAGAGGTGGCTCGCGAGAGGGGAGGGGCCCTTGCCATGGCAAGCGTGGTAAACAGGTGCCTGACTTTCTGGGTCTAGCATTTCAATGCAACAAGTGCATCACATAAACAGGGCCAAGACAAACAGACCTGGGTTCACAAGGACTCCACACATGCAGGACTAAGGTCAGTCAAACCAGCATGTGCAAACCAGCCCCTAGATGTTATCTGCAAGTTGCTATCCAGGAACAGCCAGAGTTTGGGGCTGAACTGAGCTGGAAGACAACCTGATCACTACTGGCAACAGAAGGAACTCAAGAGACCTCTTCCTCCTTTCCAGATAAGAGATTGTGCAAGCAGCAGCAGCAAGGTCATTTCTGGCAGGTGGAGGCTGCAGTATCTGAGAAATCTGGACCTGGAGCCAACTTCAGATAAGCTGGTGACGCATGGCTGAAGAACGTGGAATTGCTTAGCCTAAATAAGCGTCTCTGGAAAACACGAAAACACACAGCTCTCTGAGCCCCAATTGTGCAAACAAACCTGCAGCCTAAGTCACACAGTTGTTGCTAGAATAAGATTATCCACTTGGAGCTTTTAGATTAGGGGTAGTAAAAAAAAAAAAATCATTACTCAGGTCAACCAGGAGGTCACTTCCGCATTAACACACGAGCAACAGAAGAGATAAAAGATGGAATCTTTCACTTGGACAGACCAAGCTGACTGCAATCCAATTAACAGCCTTGGCCGGGGACCTCCTCGAGTCTCAGAGCAATCAGGCCACCCAAGCCTGTAAAACTTAAGAACAGAAAATTAATTTTGCTTTAATCTTGTGCCGAACGCCCACACCCAAAGAATCCTGTGTGGCCTGAATGCTGGCAGAAATATTTTTAACTAAGCCGAGCTGGTTCTATAGCCACCAATATCTCTTATTTATTCTCTCACTCCTGACCAATCAAGTCTGTATTGCAAATCATGCAGAATTTAGCAAAGATAGTGTGCTGTAGTTGTGCCTGCTGGCTGGGTTTAGAAGATCTTTTTTTAAATCCTATAATAATAACATGGCACAGAAGTCTCAACCTTTGTGTACACCTTGGTCCCTTTGGCCATCAGCATTAATGATGCACAAGCTCAGAGGCCTAATAAAAAGGCGTAGGGTGCAACAATGAGAACCACACAACTCACAGAGGAGGAGGCCAAGAAGGCTGGGCTGTGTCTTCAGATACCAGGACAGCGCATACTACCTCTTCGTACTCACTTCCCAAGGATGCTCAGAACAATGGCCAGCTCCTCCAGCACCACTTAAATCCACAACCTAACACAATCAGTGCTGCAGAAATGGGAAACCTATTGCGGCCATGGCACTTGCACTCCCATAACATGCTGCACATGGCCCCTTTGCACAGTGCTGTAGCACAGAGCTAGAATCCTGCAGAGGGGACACTGGAGAAAGGAAGCAGCCCTATTTCCAGGATACTTGAAACCAAAAGCAAAAGCAAGCTATACAAACTCCACAGTGCCTCTATGACCGCACGAGCCTTATGAGCTGTGTGGCATAGTGAAGGAAAGACTGAGGAATTTGCTTGTCTCTGGACTGGGGTGGAATTCAGAGTGGATCCAGGTAGGACCACTTCACCTAACTAGGATTAACCTCAGGTCTCTATAGCTCACCAGGGGAGTCTCTCCAAGTGGCTGTTTGCCACTTGTTGCCTCCCTTGTATCTTGTTTTAAGATGTACAATTCTTTTGGGACACGGAACCACCTTTTTATTCCTTTATGGAAACTGCTTGGTGAACTGTTTTTGTTGAAAAGTAATATTATTGTGACAGAGGGTGAAGGAAGAAGGCTGCCTTGCCGTTGTCTCCCCATTTGGCATGTCAAAAGCAGCAGAGCTGCTCGGCACAACCTGGGTACATATTATGTCAAACTCGATTCATATCATCCTCCATCCCCCACGCCCGGCCAATTCCTTGCAGGGAGACACAGAAGCCATTTGCCAATTACAGCTCATCCCAAGGGATTTGCAAAATCCCCACTGTGCATGCTGGCCTTTCCGTTGGCTCTGCACAGATGCAGACAGGTTCACTCAAGTATTCCAAAGTTTGGGGGCAAATGAACTGGATAGGCTCACCAGTGGCACTTTATGACTTGGAGCACAGACCCGACTACAAGAAATTTTGAAACAAATGGATTAAAAGTCAAATGAGTGTGCAGTACCATTTTAATTCAGAGAACACAATGATACAAGCAAAGCACCTACACAGAAACCAAATATTCTGAGATGTTCAAGACGAACCTGAACTAAACAGGCTCCAAAAGCTCTGGGTAGCACTGAAAAACATGCACATGTATTCCTTCCTCCCAATACAGCCCGTCCTCTTTTAGTACACCAAGTGATATTTAAATTGGAAAAGTGGGGTACAGGGGAGGGGGAAAGAGATGAACTCTTGCAGCTTTCATTTACTAAAACAGAAAGGTAGGGATTTGAAGACTAGACGGCTAACAACACTAAGCTCAGAAGACAACAGAAACCCAAATGCCTTGTGTTTTTCAATCCCAGCGATTTATTTTCCCCCCATCTTTCCCCCCATCATGGAGAATTTTTCCAAAGGCTAATGAGTTTTTCTACTTCGGGGTATAATCAGTTTCATAATAGGATGACAACAAAAGCATGGCCTCTGGTTCATTAAGAAAGATATTCCATGTAACTTAAAACCTGGAAAAAAGACTTGTTCTATTATATAAAATACTGTATTTATCCACAAAACCACCCACACACCCATAAAACACACACCCCCCCCCCAGACTCTCTATCAGGTCTGAGAAAAGGCAACATCCTAGAAACTATAGGATAACACAGTTAATCCTGCCTTGGTTTCTGAAGTACTGCCTTCCAGCCAGTCAAAATTCAGGGGTGGAACCATGCTATCTGGGAGTTAAGGGGCAGGGGGAGTGTCTTGGACCAGGGCTTCCAACAGCCAGGCCCAGACACCTTATACCTTGTGACAAGAGGACATCATTTGGGCAGAAGGAGATATTGATCTCAGCTGCACTGCTGTGCCAATCAGATGATTGTTAGAGAGCTTTAGCAGGCAGCCAGACCAAGTGATTTAGAGAAAACAACAGGGCTTGCCTAGCTCTATAATATGGTTGCCTTAGTCCTGGTTCCTTGGTTTCAGCAATTCCTAGCAACAAGCAGCCACAGAGACTGCCACGACTTGCCTCCCTTCTCCCCAACCAGGTTGACACCTTCAGGAACCTGATTATCCTTGTTTACTGAGCTGGACGTCAACTTTTGCTTCACCCAACTCTGGCCTCTGAGATCCCTTTCAAGTTTGCACCAGAACCAATCCCTCTACTAGTCTCCAAAAACAGGTTGAAGTCTAACAATGAGTGATGGAGGGATGGTTAGATGCCCCCCAAGTCTGTTGGCTGTGGAGCAGGCTGCATCTGGGAATCTCTTACTCCCTTTTCATGAGATAAGGTCACTGATTATACATTGACAAAGACTGCAGAGGGAAACTGATAAAGCAAGATAAAGCATCTGGTGTGCTCCCTGGGGCATTTGGTGGGCCGCTGTGAGATACAGGAAGCTGGACTAGATGGGCCTATGGCCTGATCCAGTGGGGCTGTTCTTATGTTCTTATGTTTAAGAAAGCCCTATGAAATAAGAGAGCATTAAGTGGTGGAACATGGTGGCTTAATTTTTCAAGGTACACTTCAGCCCCACTTACAACGCACAGTTTAGAAATCACCAACTCATGCCAACAGAAGACAATAGAGGTTGTATTTCCTATCTACTATATTTTGTGCACATGGCAGCATCAAACACAACTCACAAAACATAAGCAGCATTTTGCACCTTTCTTCACCATGAGGACACCCCTACCCTGCCACAGATAACCAGGAACATGGCCCCTGTGCAAAAATAACATGGCTCACAGGAACCAAATATTGTAAACCAGCATCCAGACGAGCACTACAACCACCCAATATGGGCATGCTCTCTGCTCAAGAAAAGAGTTTCGCTCTGCTTCCACACAAGCAAGTCATTGTTTCCTGAGTGAACTACTTTTTTTTTTGCCAATAAAGTGGGCCTTCGTATCCACAGGGGTTTGGTTCTGAGACCCCCATGTGAATGCTGAAATCCGTGGCTGATCCAGTTGCATTGCTGAGAGAATGGCACAACTTGGGTAAATCTGTGCAACTTGAGTGCTGCCACCAGAGAGAGCTGTGAAATGGCAAGAGGCTACAGCAGAGTAGGTGGAAAAATATTTTCTAATACATTTTTAATCCGCGGGTGATTAAATCAATGGATGTGGGCCCATGAATACCGGGGCCCACTGAATGTACAATTTCTCCAAAGGCCACATATTCAAGACAGACGACAAGCTTCCACTCAAGTAGGTTACCAGAGCACTTAGAAGAAAAGGCAGGATAACAAATGTGACACACAAAACGACTGCCATGTAGGAAGCTGCTTTGCACCTTGGTCCATTTAGCTCAGTATCAGACAATGACTGGCAGTAGCTCGCCTTCTCTGCCCAACCTGGAGATGCCAGGGATTAAAGGGGACCCTTCTGTATGCAAACCAGGTCCTCTTCCAGTGAGCTACATCCCTCCCAAATGTTCTATTTGGCTAAATTAAAAAGGGAACTGGCTGAACACCAAGGCCCTCCTAGGCTTTGGCCACATTTGGAACAAACACTATGAGTTCAACGACACAACACGCCGAACAGCAGGGATTATACCACATCCATGCAAATGCCGTCACAATAAGCATGCAAATTAGCTATTGCCCTCTGGTTTGCGATCGGTTTTGAGTGCTGTTTGTGTGCTAACACAAGACAAACTTCTCCAGTGTCTAACAGCGCCTGTGTTATCCTAGCCCAAGGCAAAATGGAAGATACCGTCCCTCCCATATCAGACTTCGCCTGGAAACCTCAGCACACCAGTGGTCTACTGAACAACTTGGAAAAAGAATGATGAGACACGCCTTTTTTCGGACTGGTGGAAGATTAACTCTGGAATGATAAAGGAAAAGGCCATTCTACTTCTAGCTGCGGACTGGTTGCACAGTAGGGGGCAAGCTCCCTATTGGGCAGGACTCCTTGCAAAACTCCATTCAGAAGCCAGGTTCACAAAAGCAGGTCCCATACATGCCAAACCCATTCTAAGTTCTGTTTATTCTGTCATTAAACTGAAAAGGTATTTACACACTTTGATAAGGACACAGATTAAAAGTCTGCACCATACACTTGAAAAGCAATCGGAAAGAGTCCTCATGCATGGATTAAAAAGATTCCACTGATTATTTATTTGAACTGTATGTACAAAGGGGAGGGGAGTAAATTTTTCCTTCTACTTCCTGGTGAGCCTCACACTTTCCCACATTTTCAATGTGTCTTCAGCTGCTCTTAAGAAACAAACAAACAAACCTCCAGTTTGGCAATTTGAACTGTTTTTCCCCTCTCATCATTTTCCTTTCTGCAGTTCAACATTAATTTCCTCTATTATAAAAGAAAAAACTTTCATGGGAAAGGTTAAACATATGGATTGCACTGAGATTACCAGGCTGTCCATCTGAATAGCTTTGCTATCAACTTTTTAGATCATCAACCTTTTCTTAAAACAACCTCATGTTTGATGCAAATCAGTCAGTAGGGGACCTCAAGGTCATCTAGTCCAGCTCCTGCTAGAAGCTGGAAAACAATGAGAAGTGTCCGAAAGAGTCCATTAACATCTTGATAGCAAAACTCCAGGAGGGCATTTCGGTGCAATAACGTAGCAATGGAAAAGAAAAATCCAAACCAAGAAGAGCAAACCATGAAAGCAAGCGAGCACAGAGCAGAAGAATGAGTGAAAGGTTGCACAGAGATGTGGCCAACTCTACTCACAGCCAACTCTACTCTACTCAGACAATGTGGCACAGCAGAGTGTGGGTTTTGCATGGAAGCCTGGACTCAAATCTCTGCTCAGTCACATGGCGATCATTCAGTGACCTGGGGCCAATCACCACCTCTCAGTAAACACTACCTTGTAGTGTTGTCCTAAGAATAAAATGGAGTGACATTCCAACCACCTCCTGCTGCTGGATGTGTAGATTGGTCCTCAGCCTTTGCTGTTCACAAGCCACTCTTTAGAGGGATTGCTGCTTCCTGTGGGTTGAGGGTGGTGGCTCTTCTTCCCCATCACAGGTTTCACATGCTCTGACGAAAAGGAAATTGTGGTGGACAAAGGAACACGCGAGGGATAGAACCGAGAATCAGCTAGGGTTATATGAAACTCCCTGAGACTGTGTGAAACTTCTTTTGGGTACTATCAACTTCCTGGTCATGTGATTTAAAAGCCACCCATGTTGCCACCACTGAAATCTGTCAGGAAATTCAAAGGCCAAGATGACAAACAGCAAAAACCCAGTGGTTTATTTGTCACAAGAACTTCCCCAACCTCCGCAAGCAACAAATTCCTCAGGACTCGCAGCAACAGGCAAGAAAAAGAGCACAACACACACACACACACACACACACAGAACAAACGTTTTCCAAGCCAAGGCAGCTCAGGGAAAGAAGCAAGGCTGCTGTTTTTAAAACCGGCAGTGGTCCCCACACAGACTGACAAAGGTGTACTGTAGTTCGACAAGCAGAAAAGCAAGCATTAATCAGAGGCTCCAAGATTCTTGGTGCACAACACAGCAGCTTTCAAGGTGCCCCCCCCACCCCAGCAGCACATCCTGAGACGCTTTCGACATACCTCTCAACCTGCAAGAGACTAAATGCGGGACACCAGCCCCCTAAATTGGGGAAGGCAAACCTTAGCTGCCCGGAAAAGTGATGGGGTGAAACAAAGGTATATACTTATCAATCAGCTGTTCGTAGGTTCCACAAGTTAAGAACATCAGAGCAAACTCTAAGAAAATTGCTCTGTGGGCTTATTTTTGGTAACCATCGCTCCTCCAAAACCTTGTGCCAATGAGGCAACATCTACAGCTCCCAGGAGCACACAGACACATTCTGGACCTGCTCATTCCAGCCTGAAGCCGAAACCTGTCAGCCAGGGCCAAAGGGTAGGTATACCCAAACCTGAAGTGGTACGCTCCCCAGCTCTCTGAAATCGAGGGCTGAAGCTGTAGGCTTGAGACAGGAACAAAAAACGGAGCCAGATGCTCACAGGAACCCACCTCTGCTGATCACACAAGGTAGGAAGGCTATAAACAGGAAGATCACTTGATCAAAAAGTGAATACACTGCCCTGGAGAAGAGCTTTTACTGTGCTCAGAGTTTTTTTAAAAAACACATTTAATACTACTATGCCGAAGTAAAGATATTAAAAATATTAAAGTTTTGTATCAGCTGAAAAATAATACAACTGAGACCATTTGTTCAGCTGTCCTTTGCTTCACTTAAACCAAAGAATTTTTTTCCAAAGATGGCCAGGAAGGACTGTGGCAATTATTCTTTTTTTTTTTTAAATCTTCTCCAGCCAGAATCTAGGTGGACTTGGTGCAGCAGACCAGTGGTTTCATCCCTACTCAGTACTTGGAGTGGCTGGTTTATGGTTTGGATCGGGTTTGTTTTATATTTAATTTTTTTTTAATGATTTTAATTATATTTGTGTACTTTCAAAATGCTGTAAGCCACCTTGGGGGCCTCTTAGGAGACAGTAAGGCAGGAAACAACTTTGTAAGCGGCTTAAAATTACTACGAACAGCGAAAATAGGCC
Source organism: Tiliqua scincoides (assembly GCF_035046505.1). NCBI lineage: Eukaryota > Metazoa > Chordata > Lepidosauria > Squamata > Scincidae > Tiliqua > Tiliqua scincoides. Next base: position 7,406,240 of record NC_089833.1, on the reverse strand, counting down.
TTGTTGTGGGTCGTGGCTAAAACAAAAAGAGAAATTAAAACTAAGCCGATAGCGCTAACAGGTCTGACCAATTGAGAGGCTTCAGACTGCCTGCCAAGTGCCAGGGTTAATCTTGTACACCCTTCTGTGCACAAAACGATTACAACACACAGCCCAAAGTAGCTTTCCGGGCTGGGTCTCATTCTCGGTTCAAGCCTCAGAACTTCTGACTATCCTCAGTTTGCAATACTATAACGTTGCTTTTAAAACAGATGAGGCCATGAATCAGAAGTGGGCCCTAAGGAACAATATGCAGAAATAATAAGGAACAAAACAGCAATATGGTAGAAGGTGCTAAAACCCCTGCTTGGGAAAAATGCACACCAACATTTGCTGCTGGTGCTGAGAAAATTTAAATGCCCGTTGACATCCAGCCACAGGATGCACGTAAATGATTTTCAGCCACTATGCTGCGGCACATTGAGGTGCCGCAAACGGTCCGCAGGCATGCCACTGGGAGTTTGGGGGAGGGTCATTTATTAGTAGGACCACTGGGAGCCCCCCCCCCCCCGCTGGCAGTGTGATGCACCTTGGCAACTGCCAACAAACTGATGGGTGCTTTGACAACTTTAGTGTGTGCCATGTGTGCCATGAGATGAAAAGAACTGAAAATGACTAACTTAAATGTTTGGATGGAAACTCCTAAAAAGGTTTTAGGCAGAGTGGACCTAAACACAGACAGCTGTTTTGTTTTCGTGATCCTCATTGCGAGTGTGACTAGACCCCACAAGGACGACTGCAGACAATTCAGCCCCCAGTCCTAAGCTTAGGTCAGAGCTGAGAGGTATGAGGTCAAGCTCCTTCCCCTGCTGTCTTACCTTCGTGCCCGGTGATCCACCTGCTGATGCTGACGTGTTATAAGGGCACTTTCCCAAACAGGGCCACTGTGGCTACTCCTATACCAACTTGCAGCCAGGTGCCCTGGGTAGGTTGGGCCAGTGAAACCATGGTCCGATTCCGTCTCAGCGGCCAGCGACGAGGCTGAGCTGCCCATGGCTCCCCCCAACCCTGGCTGGGCTGAGATTTATCCTAGGTTAGGTCCAAGCCAGCGGATGAGCAGTCGGCCAGGAAAGGGGGAGGAGCTGCGACATGGATTGGCGTAAAAGTTCCCAACACTGAAGAAAAAGGAGGCTGGTGCTGATTGAAAAAAGAAAAGAAAAGAAAAAAGAACAAGAGGAAAGGGGGAAAAAAGAGAAAAAGAAATAAGGTATGATTTCAAACAATGAAGTGACATTTCTAAGACAGACAGATGGGGCCTGAGATTATATCAGCACGGTACATTTCACTTAAGAAGACAGCCTGCTCCAACTTAAGCATGACCAAAAATGTTGACTTGGTTGCTTAATGCAAGGACACTCAGATCAACCTCCACTTCAGCAGCTCTCTCTGTGAAGGTTAACATGTAGGAGGAAGCTGATGCAGTTGTTTTGCAGAACGGAAGAAGCATGGACACGACTTGCAGAAGGAAAGCAGCTGGGGCAGAGAGAGGTATACAGTCCCCCACCTTGAAACTCCCTTCCCTAAGGAGTAGGGGAAAGTAGCTGGGGGTCCCGGCAGAGGCAGCACACCCAACCTCCTTGCCCCACTGCTCTCCCTCTACCAAGCCGACCTTTGCATCTGGTGTCATTTGGCTGCAGCAGCCAATGTTCAAACACCTGGTTTGACACAGTCTGTGCAAGAGCGCAAGCCCACACACATAAACGTTTCAAGGAACTACCACATGGTTCCCAGTTGCTAGACTCACACTTGGGTGAGTCAAGTGCAGCACTGGGGATTAGACAGTAAGGAAGGAAAATTCTCCGTATCTGGGAGTTCTATCGCAGGGGAAAAGATCTAGGGAACAATTAGTACATGTACACAAAAAGAAATGAGAAGCAAAATTACATACAGTTGTCAAGCTTATTCCATTACCCACAAGGATACAGAGAAAGAAAAGAAGCGTAAAAAAGAGACATTCAAGAAACAGTTACTTAATGCAATAAGAGGGATTTGAATAGATTTGAAGTGGAGAGCAATCTCCAAACACTTCAACCACATAACCATGCCAAGTGGCCAATGCCACAATGGCTGGCATTAAATGGACTTCATTTTTTTAAAAAAGATTTTAAAAGTGTACTCAGTGGCCCATGATGCAGGACGAATGGCAACAAGTTCTTCCCCTCCTGGCACAGACACCACTGGGCAGGCAGAAAAGCAGGCTTGTCTCATTTGAAGAGCCAGCAGAGGGAGCTCATTGACTAGTGTGGACTTGGTAAATGTAGCCTCAAAATTGGAGCCTTGTAGTCCAAAAACCTGTGCGTGGGATAATTGTCATGGATTCTCCAGGTGAAAGCAGAGGGACATCCTGCACAAACCATGGTGTGTCCAGTCAGCACCATGTCAGGTATCCAAATTATGGTTTGGAGTCTAAAACTACAGTTGGCACAAACCACAGTTTAGTGCTATGTCTAAACCTGTTCTAATAGTTATAAACAAATGGATCTATACACTAAGGAGGCACATCACACACACAAATCCCCTTGCTTTTTAAAACAAGAAGGGCACTGAGCGCTTGCTGGTAACATCACAGCAGTTATTATGAAGCCTCAATCAAACAAATCACCACAAATAGTCTCAAAATACATGGCTGGGAGGGGCACAATTTGATTTCGGATTCAGCCAAGAGCAGACTTTGACCTGCTCTCAGTCCCACCTCATCCTGAAATGGCACTTCTTGCTGATTTAGCTATTGGGCTATATAATCAAGCTTCAGGTTTGTCAAGAACCAAGATGTTTTTCCTCCTGACTGTCAAAAGAAAGCAGGCTACAGAACAGCCATTTTCAACACTGTGCCATGGCACAGTGGTGTGCCACAGATGGTCTGCAGGTGTGCCACAGGAGTTTGGGGAGGGTCATTTATTAGTAGGGCCATTGGGGGATTTGAGCTCCCTACCAGGAGCATGGTGTGCCATGTCGATACAGGTTGAGCCTCATTATTCGCGTGGGTTCTGTTCCAAGCACTCATTTGGATGGCAAAAAATGCACTATAGCAAATCAATTTTAAAAATAAAATTTCTTTGCTCCGGTAATTTAAAAACAGCCTTGCTGACCTTTGTGATGTAAGATAAGAATCATTAAGACAATCCATCAATCAGTCATCCTCCAGCCCCTACCTTCACCAATGCAAAGTGATCACCTTTCTTTCATGTGCTCAGGGGGAAGGGAGGGGTCACCTGGAGAGAGAAGGATTGATGGACTGTCAACCAGCTGCTCTCTCTCTCTCTCTCTCTCTCTCTCATTAACGAGGCTATTGTTAAAGGACTGTTCAATTTTTTTAACTGATTTTAAAGGGATGAATTTTTTCCCTTCCCCAGGAATCAGCACATTCCTTCTCATTTGCGGAGGCCATTTGTGTTGAGTCAAATACGTGTATAAAAAATCAGTGTATAAATAGGCTGGACCTGTCTTCAAAATACTGATGCAATTCTGGCGCCTTGTCAGTGTGCCATGAGATGAAAAAGGTTGAAAATTGCTGCTATAGAAACACAACATTTACCAAACCAAACAAGAGCCCAATGTCCAAAGCCTTTCTGAGCACAGAGTGGCACTGCCATATGAAAAACAGTTCCCACAAACTCATTTGAGACACTTTCACAGTTCTTGCAACGTTCTGCCCAAACTGAAAAGACAAAGCAATTCACTTTTCTTGCTAAGGGGGGGGGGGAGGCAAAGCATGTCCAGTTGGCTCAATGAGACACAAGTTGCAAACCAGGCTAGCAACTAGCAAAATACGCAGCCACTGACTTCTCTCTTTCAAAGAGTGAGCCAGAATCCATCACAAGTGCACCAAGGGAGAGAGAGAAAAGAGAAAGCTCACTTTGACACTGCTCAGAAAAAATCTGGGTGCAGCAAGAGATGATCTATAAATAGGTGCAGGATAACCCAGCTAAGCTTCAAGTCTCAAATACTGTCCAGCAATACAGGGCTACTTTCCAGACCACATGACCTGCAAATTCTGATTGGTTCAAGAAAAAAACCAAGCACATTATGCTCAGAATCTCCTAGCTCAGAAGGCATCTCGGGAATCACGTCGTTCAGGGAGTTCCCAAAATTTTGTCATAGCAAGCCTTGGAGTCTGGGAAAAAAGCACTGAAGTGTCCCTAAAAATAACAGGGCTGAGGAATTAAGAATGTTTGGGGCAAAACTTGCTTGTGAACAAGCACAAGGTTGTTCTCTCTCTCTCTCTCTCTCTCTCTCTCTCTCGCTTACTCACTCACTCACTCACTCACGCACTCACTCACTCACAATGGGAAGCAGAGGCGGTTTGCAAAGAGGTTAAGGTCCACTTTGGCTTTGTCAGGTCCAAGATGGAAAGAAACCTCCATGTCTCTCAAATATCACCAAAGTGTTGACATTTATATGCTGCCCTTCCTTCAAGGAGCTCAGGGCAGCAGACATGGGAATTACTCCACATTTTCCATGTAACAATCTAGTAAGGGGGGTTAGGCTAAGTGCGTTTCTGATGGGCCCAATGTGGACCCAAAGAGTTTCAAGGCCAAGCAGGGATTTGAAATCAAGTCTCTCAGTTTTACTGTGGTTCCCTCCCTGTTATGGGAAACATGGCTTTGCTCAGTCAAGGCACAAACCAAGGGCCCTCTCACACATTGGCAAATCAAGACCTGCCCCTGAATATCCCTGGGTCCCTTTGGGGAGAAGAGCGGGATACAAATAAAGTCTATTATTATATATTATTATTATTCTCATGACAGGAAGCCAGGGGTTGGTGTGTATAAAAACATACATCTTTAGCGTACACCTAACAAGTGCAATTTATGAAGCAACCCCAAGAGCTATGACTCCCCCTCTCAAACACTCATAATTTCCCAGCAAAGTAAACCTCAACTTTTAGACGTCACTGGTCTAACTCAACCCTCCATTAAAGGTAACCTTTGCCAGGCCTTAATAACAGTGATTGTTCTTTTCCTTCCAAGTAAATGAATGCTAACTTTTGTTCACCATTATATTTTAGGCTCCCTTTTAGAGTCTCAAAGTGGCACTTCTATTGAGATTGCACCCAGTAAATGCATTAACGCTTAAGAGCCAGGCTTCCACAATTCTGCTTGCCATGGCAATTGTACACACAAACCTTACACTACCACCCAATGATGGTGCTGGAGAGAGAGTGATCTCACCCTTTCGCCAACCCCCTGGATTTGGAGAATGCCTGAGGCTGAGTTTTGGTGTTGCCCTGAGGTGTCCTGAAAGTGCAACACCAAAACAAACCTTCAGCCCACCCTCTTGGAACTGGAGAGAAAGTGCTTTCTCAGCCAACCCTCTTGGAACTGGAAAGGGGGGGGGGTTTTACCTTCACTCTCCATTTGCTGGGCACTCTGATATCCTGGCAATCACAGAGTCAAAGAAGCCCTAGCCTTCCCCTCATGAGAACGTGAGCAGGGTCCCAACCACCATAGGGCAACCAAGGGCAACCAAAATCGATGGAACCCTGTTTGCAATGCTTTAACACATGAAGAATGCTGGAAAGCAGTAGCTACAGTTGGTTGCCATCAATAACAATTTTTTTTTAAGTTCAACAAGTGATTAGAAGGAAAAACAAGATCACAAAGCCCAGATGTGAGAACTTGCATGATCCAGTGTTGAACATGGAGGAAAAAACTAGCTCTCAAGGCCACAGCAGGCTGGTGAAGGCCTCATGCAAACTGCCTTTGAACCCTCCCCTTCAGATATCAATTCTCATCACCAGGTTTCATTATAGTTAATGCTTATCTTGCAATCACTGTTAACCATGAAGAACACTAGCTAGGGTTCAAACTTAAATAGGACTTTTAGTTGGTTAAAAATCTCACAGACATCAAACTTTGATCAAGTTAACCATTGTTAACATCAGGTTTAACACAGCCCTTAACCATGGTAAGAAGGAACATGTGATCTTGCAGCCCAGTTGTTTGACCATGGTTAAGGGACAAGCCACATTAGGTCTGCACCCACTTACACACTCTCAGTCCCCATTCCTCATCTATAAAACCGCTGACAATAGTCACATAAACAGTCTATAAAACCATTGACAACTGCTATTTGGATATAATAAATATGTAGATGGGTAGGAACTGTGGAACTTTCTGCATACCAGCACAATAATAAGGGGTGCACCCATCATTTCCAAAGTATCTACCTGGAAACACAAACGTAGGGATGTGTTTATCCAGGTGATGCTTTAATCACAACCCAGCAACTGCCAAAAGGAAACCAACAGGTAAAGTTGTACAAGCTCTGAGTAATTATATGCCTGTCTCGCTGCAGTTTGTGTGTTGATTTATTATATGCATGGGATGAAAAACGCCCAAACAGTGTTGAGCATAATTCAAAGTCTTGGGTTCAGTGACTTGTGAAGTGCACGCGGAGCAGAAGGAAGGCCCCCACACAAAGATTTAGAGCAGCAAAATGAGATTTTCTAGATATCCGACAATAAATAACGGGAATCGCAAAAAAAAAAAAGATAACACACACATACCTGGATAAATTTTTTGCATTCAGAGGGTAGCATTAATCCCTCCCATATATATAAATAAATCACTGCTTGAGTTAATCTAATTTGGAAGACCCAACATTGCAGTGATAACAATAGGAAAAGACAAATGGGGGATTTAACTAATAGAAACAAATAGTTAAGCACCTATTTTGCTTCCTTTTGTGGTTTTAATGCATAATTACTACATTTCAAGTGTTACAGTTAATTACGCCTGCAAGAGCATTTCTAGAACAAATAAACTGATCTATTATGAAGCAATTTAAGTCCTTCCATTCTCTAAGCCATTCCCCCCCTCCTTCCCCTGCACAAGCACGCACAGTAGACAAGGAAAAAGGAGGCAGTAATCCAGTCCCACCCAGGGGTCTTTTCTTCCTTCCTAGACCCAAAAGAGCAACACACTTGATCCCTACCGCTCAAGTCTCCTCTTCAAAACACGGCGGTGGCAGCAGCAACCATCCATTTGGTCCCCTGGAATGCATGCAGCTTTGCTCGGGAATCAAAGCAAGAAGGAAACAACCATGAAGCTGGCCTTATTCTCCCCAGCTCAGCATCAGCTTAGGGTCACCTGTGGGATAAATACACTGCAGAGTCTCTTTCTCCCAAAGTTGCTGAGATGAGATGTTCCCCCAAGTAGAGAGACGAGAGTGCATGACAAGGAGGGGTGGGGCATCTCATTGGTCTGAGCTGGCCCGGCCCAGCACCATAAGCCAATCAGCTAGCCTTGCCAGGCTCCTCCAGGGCACTAGTGACACCAAAGCAATGAGCTGGCAACTAGTACAGAACAGCTGAAGCTTCTCTTTTAAAGAGAGGTACTCTTTAAAGAGGATAGTGTCAACTGAGAGCCAAGACGGTGTAGGAGTTTTGGAAGTTGGACTTAAACCTGGATGATCCAGGTTCAAATCCCCACTCAGCCATGAAGCTTCCTGGGTGACCTTTGGCCAGTCACTACCTCTCAGCCTCACCCACCTCACAGGGTTGCTGTGAGAACAAAAGGAGGGGAGGAACCATGTAAATCACCCTAAGCTCCTTGGAGGTATAAAAATACCTGTAAATACTTTTCACTCCTCCCATCAAACACCCAATTCTCTGGTGCTCTCATCTTACAAGGAGAACAGTCCACACATCCATCCCACATACCCACTCTAGGGAACAGTTTCTATTTGGATGAGACCGCAACACAAGGTCTCAGTTCTTGGATGTATTTACAATCCCAGGACCAATTCCTGAAATTATGTTAAGGAAATACTGCAGTATTTAGAAACAGTCACAGACTGGGCCTTTCCTTCACCACTGAGCAGCTACTGTTACCCTCTCTCCTAAATTTCAGAACTTCCAGAGCAGAAAGCATGGCTCCCAGAGTTGCTGGGGGTCAAGTGTCTCTCTTGGGCACGACACCTGTCATGAGGCTGACTGATAAGCTTTTTATCAGTCAATGCTTCTGAGCAATGTTCGGGGAAGGGGGTGCATAGGGAGCCGCTACAGCAGTCAAGTCTCAAGATGGCATGACATTTACTAAGTTTCAGCCTGAAGGGAAAGGCTGCAGTCTTATTAGCAGAAGGAAAGAAGTGTCCCAAGAGATTTGCCATTGCTATTCATGTTCCCAGAACATTCAGGTTAAACTAATAAATAAGGAATATACCTTATATGGGGCTGCCTATACCAGCTGTTAATGAGCAGTGTCTTAAATTACTTTTAAGAAACATTGTTTTAACACCAAACAGAAAGTTTTCACTAGAAATAATATTCTGAGGAAAACAACAGGCACAAGATAGGGTTGTTGGCATCCTTCCGTCTCGGAAGACTATGGTATCGCGCTCTGAATGGTGGTTCTGGAATAGAGTGTCCTTTCCAGTGCGTGGAGCCTGGGTAAAGTAGATATGGATGATAGACTGTTACCCATGCAGCAAATCCCCCCTCTCCATATCGCTGAAATGGTCCAATGGAAAGGCAGAAGCCAGTATGGTTCGTTCCAGCGGCATCGTAGGAGTTGCCAGAACGTGACTATGTTCAGCCAGGAACTGCCTCAGGGAGTCCGGCTCTGGATTTTGCCTCAAGGTTGACTCCTGAAGCCTTTTCCATAACTGGATGTAGCCACAAGGCAGTGGAGATTTGAGATCAGAGTTTTCCTTCTCTCAGATGAGCTGCCTTCCCAGGCTGATGAGTCCCATCTACCCGGTGGCTGTTTAGTCGCCTCTTACGACGAGTACAGCCAAACGGAGGGCCTATTCTTATCCCCAGCCCCCAGGGGAAACATAGGGTGTCCAATCACATAAATCAAGAACTTCTGCATTAGCATTATGCTACTCGGTTGGAGAATATGCCAGCTCTGTTTGAAGGGGACATCCACTCAGATTGAGTGTTGGAAGAGTTAGAACAGACAAAAGAAAATATTTCTTTACCCAGCAGGTAATTAATCTGTGGAACTCCTTGCCACAGGATGCAGTGATGGCATCTGGCCTAGATGCCTTCAAAGGGGGATTGGGAGGATTGGTGGAAGAAAAGTCCATCACAGGTTACAAGCTTGTGATGAGTACGTGCAACCTCCAGGTTTTAGAAGTAGGTTACCTTGGAATGTCAGGCATAAAGAAGTGACAACAGGATGCAGGTTATCTTGTTGTCTTGTATGCTCCTTTAGGCAGCTGGTGGGCCACTGTGAGATACAGGAAGCTGGACTAGATGGGCCTTTTCCATCTGCTCCCATATGAAGTGGCAAACCACTTGGTACCCTCCCCCCCAAATGGCTTTCAGGCAACAGGTGAAAACAATTGTTTGTCCAGGGAAGGTAATGGGTTCTAACTTGGTCGGAAGACTCATGTTGCTGTTCTTAGCCTGCTTGTATTAGATGATGACCTGTTTTTATTTTATAGTTTTACTTTAAGCGTGTTGGTTTAGTTAAGCTGTAGGCTGCTTTGAGTATCATGTTAAAAGGCAAGGTATAACTTCTGTTTTTGAACAGTCACTGCAATAAGACTGTCCAGACCAGGGGTCCTGAAACCTTCAGCTACCACAGCCAATCACTCGGTCTTGCTCTTATGGCAGGCTGGAGGGAGTCAATAACAGAAAAAAATAACTTGTGCATTTTGTACACAACTCTTAAGATTTACAGCTGCGATGCAAGGACATCTGGAAGAGGGATCTGAAGACCTTAGGAGTGGACCTCAACAGGTGGGAAACCCTGGCCTCTGAGCAGCCCGCTTGGAGGCAGGCTGTGCAGTATGGCCTTTCCCAGTTTGAAGAGACACTTGGCCAACAGTCTGAGGCAAAGAGGCAAAGAAGGAAGGCCCACAGCCAGGGAGACAGACCAGGGACAGACTGCACTTGCTCCCGGTGTGGAAGGGATTGTCACTCCCGAATGGGCCTTTTCAGCCACACTAGACGCTGTGCCAGAACCACCATCCAGAGCGCGATACCATAGTCTTCCGAGACGGAAGGATGCCAACAACTTAAGAATTTTTACAATGGGACAAAAAATTTTGGCAAAACAGTTGCAGCTGCAAGGTTGCTTGTTGCCCCTTTCTCTCTCTCAGTAAGAGTGTCCCACCCCAGCAGTCACTTCATCCAGGAGGAGGAAAGTGCATGAGGGTGGATGGGAGGAAGAAAGGCGGGCATGTAATTGTAGCACCTCTACATCAATGGGCAGGTCAAAAGGTGCTGGTGGGCTACGATGTGGCCCACAGGCCATAGTCTGAGAACCCCAGTCCAGACGGCAGCCTAAGAGACCAAAAAAGGCAATTAACTGGAAGATCCTGAATGCACACACAATTGTAGATGCTGCACTTGCCAGTTTCTGGTAGCACTTCAGCATTGTCTGAGGATCTGAGCACTATATTGTCTCAGACTCTGAAAGAAAAATCCTTATGACTGTGAGCTCTACATTATCACCACTTGTGCTTTACAAACACTCAGGAAAAATGAAATCAAGTTCAATGCAGACAGAAATCACAGTGACTACAAAAGAGAAAAACAACCTACTCTTCAAGTATGCTTCTTATTCATAAGCCGGATCAGCACCAAGGTCGGTTGGAAGTTAAGCACAGAGAAGGTGAATGGAGATACCTGGGACACAAAAGCGAAAGTTCTCCAAGCATCCACTCAGCAACTGCAGGTTAACCGATGAGAATGATCCAAGCAGTAGCAGTCGGGCACTGCTTCAAATGTGGGCTTCTGTCAGACTGGATACAAAGCACTTGCAAGCTTAAAATCATTCACAAGTGTACCAGAGGGGTGAACTACCACAGAAAAGGAATGAGGCTGCAAAAGCCCTCATCTCCACTGAGTGACTGCTCAAATGCACCAGTGGCCAAGAAAGTCTTCTTTGCTACATCACAACAACATATGGTACATCAAAGGATTCTGGAAATCACTGCAATCTAGTTGTCATTCCACAAGGAACCAAAATCACAATGCAATAGTTTGCATGTCTATTCAGAAGGAAGTCCCACTGACTTACTGTTTAAGATTGCAGCCCTAGTTCTTTCCACTTTCACCCACGCAGAGGTGCCAAAGACCAAGTTCTTACCAGGTAATAACCTACCCAGGACAAAGATATAGTGATTGGCTCCTTAATTTATCCACAGCATTTAATACATCGTTGTATAAGATGACATCTAGCAAGAGGTGTTTGAAAACAGTGTAATTTTACTCACAAGCAAGCCCAATGTGTTCAATAAGATGTAGGCTGTAATCCTATCTTGCTCACTGGAAACAAACATCTCTACATAGAGCCAAACACACAAGAAATGCCCAATTTAGAAAGCCATCAATTTTAACCTTTAAAATGTATCTTAAAATCCAAGAGTTGCTACTTAAAAACAGGAAAGTCTTTACCTTTCAGTGAAGCACCAGAGCAAAGGGGACTGATGAGCCACCCACCAGTGCATCCCACTAGGGAGACTGCTCTACCCCAGTGCTTCTCAACCTTTTTACCACTTGGTTCACTTTGTTGGCTGAAGCAGCCACTTTGCATCCCAGAAAGCCTTGCAGCTTCCAGATAGCACCCTACAGTGTCTTGCGGCTTCAGGGCAGCCCCCCAGAGTGTCTTGTGGCACCACAGCTGGTGCTGGCCCGAATCCCACCAAAAATCAGGTCGCAACCTACTTGTGAGTCACAACCCACAGTTTAAGAATCACTGTCCTACTCCATACAGAGACAGAATATGGAGCCAAGCATCATCTCCAGATTTGGAGGTGAAGAAGAGCATATGGAAACATTCCCTAGGACAGCCCCATGGTTGCCATGATCATGAAGTCTTGAGTAGTAATAGCCTCCAAAAACTAACAGTGGAGGAGGGGAGCTCACCACTGTTCCTCTTTATGTTGCGTATCTGAATCAACTTGCAATAAAACAGAAAATGAAAGCCTAATTAACGTCTATAGAAGAGCAGTTGACATGGTCATTTTTCTTCAAAGCAAAAACTAATTTCAAAGCCCGTTTTTGCCACCGATTCATAAGCAGGGAGTCCATTTTATCCGATTTAGCACCAAGATCCAGCAAGCCGACAGCGATTAAAGAGGAGCCAGTGTACATAATTTCTAAAACAAAAAAAAAGCAAATACTGTAGAAGTCTGCACTCTATTAAGCCAATTAACATTATTTCAATGAGGTGCAACAGGCCTGTTCATATTTTCCAGTTTATTAGCCAATTGTGTAAGGATTTTCAGAGTGTGGCATGAACAAAAGCGTGTGTGGGCTGGTGTAGCTTGCCTCATTAGCAACACAGCAACAATTTACACAGCTCCCCCCACATAAACAGAATAAAACCAACCACGGCCAGGCTAGACAGCCTCTGAAAACATTTAGCAACATTTGCCCATGTCCCGTAACATACAGCTTTATCTGCCTGGTCTGCAGAGATGACAGCTAAGCATCAGTTTTACAATCCAATGCTTTAAGTTGTAGAAAGTTTTCAGTTGTAAGATGCAACAGCTTGAGGGAAATTCCTCCAGAAGGGGTCCATCAGAAGACATCACCTACCAGAAACTGTACGCTGCCCCCAGATATCAAGCAGACCACCACTCCCCTTACACAATGCTGCTGTCTGTGGCAATCTCAGTATTCCCTCTTGCCTGTATAACTCACCCAAGTTCACACAATGGGGACAGGAAATGTAAAGTCAATTGATTTCTCACACCAGTCCATGATTAAGGAAACTTAATTACGGTTTGATGTCATCTCTGAACTGACAAAACACTGCAACCTTCTCTGCCTGCCTTTGGAAAGGCTCCCACACCACAGCAAAGCAAGTACCATGCAGATAAAACAGAGAAGCAGACAACCACAAAACCATGGTTTTCCACTACCTGTGGAAACCCAAACCATGGTTTGGGGTCCAACCCTATGGCTGTGTCATACCATGATTTGCATTGTCTGGATTCACCTGCAGAAAGGAGCTTTTTGTGGCTGTTGTTGGCTTTCCACTAATTCTTACAGAAGCATTTTTAAGGATGAACTGTTGTGGTCTCAGAAAGGCAGGACTTCACCTGGAACTCTTCATATACTACTCAAGAGTACATAATGCTGTCCCCCCCCCCCCCGGTGAATTCACAATGAAACATCCCAAGGTGCACCCTCACTCTGTCTCCCTACTTTCATCACTTCCTCGATTCCCCACTCATGAGCCATGCTGACAGGCATCCTCTTGGGTCTGGTGGTGTCTTGCCCACATGGTGGAGTACATTCTAACTGAGCTTCTGTTAATTTTAAAATAACCTTCGTACACTCTAGAGCAGGGCTGCCAAACTTGTTTCATATAGTGGGCCAAATATTTTCATGGTGCTTGCTCCGAGGGTCAAAAGTGACATCATTAAGCAGGAAGTGAAGTCATTAAGCAGATGCTGGCCAGAAATGAGCACTTTCTCCCCACATAGAAATTCATTATCTGCAAATGACAGAAGAAAAAAATGTGCAAATCTTAATCATATTATCAAGATATGGGAGAGCCAATTATAATGTGGGCTGCCCTTTCAGCAGTGCCACTTCTGCAGCTCAGCAGCTGAGAGGTGGTCTGTGAAATGCCACCTCAGCAAATGCAGTGCTGCTGCTGAAAGGGTGGCCTGCAGGATAACTGGGCTCTCCCAGCACCTCGACTGCATCATCTTCTCTCTTGTTCTGCCCCTTACCCCTTAGCATTCCTTGCCTTCTGAGGCCTCCTTCCATGTGGTCTTCCCAGAGCTTCAGCAGAAGTGGCATTGCTGAAAGGATGGTGCTGGGAGAGCCCAATTATCATAAGGTCCAGACAAAAAGCTTCCGGAGCCACAGCCAGCCCACAGACCTTACAAACAGCAAGACACCCTTGTTCTAGCTCAAACCTTTAGCACAAGGACCCACTTTTTAGAATGAGAATCTGTCAGGGCCCACCAGAAGTGATGTCATGGCCAGAAGTGACATTATCAAGCAGGAAATTTTTTAACAATACTAGGCTGCAATCCTACCCACACTTACCCAGGAATAAGTCCCATTGACCATCATTGTTAAAAACATGCACAGTAGCCTGTTAAAAGTACTGATGTGTAACAGTTCCCCAAATGCAGTCACATACCAGGGTAGCATCAAGTCCAATATATTAAAAATAAAATATTGAATGGGGACCCACCTGAAATTGGTTTGCAACCCACCTAGTGGGTCCCGACCCACTGTTTCAGAAACACTGCTCTAGAAAGATGCAACCCTTTTGACTTTTCCTTCCAGCTTCCTTTCTGCCAGTTTCATTTTTGAAATGTCCCTTCTTTTGAACCCTCCTTGGTTGTTCAGGTGTCATGGTCAGGCTTTATTAAAAATGTGTGCAGGTGATTCTTTGGAGGTGAATGGGGGGGAAGTATTTAGAGTTACACACTGTGAGAGAAAAGCTTGTGTGAGTCACTTTAACGTCAGCCCCCCCATAAAGCGAACAGTGCACCCTCCAGACAACTCCTTAAGAGCACTTATAGATGTGAACCACACTTCCTCTCCTCTTGGACAGAAACACTTTCCAGGAGCACTGCAGAGCACTGCTACTTGCGCCGGCTTAGGTCCACCAATACAGAGCAAACATTGAGCTTTTTTAGCTCACTTATTCCTGTTTTTTACCAAATTTCAGGCCGGCCGCCCTAACGCAGACAAACACACTCAGTTTCTTGATGCAGCTCAGTCTTGGCGCATTGGAGCACCCACCATTCTCCTCGCCTGCTACAGCTGGGTGCCAATTGGATATGCTGTAGCCCTCCCCATCTGAAGCTGTGCCAGTCTGTTCAGAGCAGCACTGTTGTTATTGCACATTCACAGCCAAGAGATAAACATGACTAAGCGCCAGGCACAGTCTTCCCTACGATATCTCCTATGCCAGGTGCCTGTGATTCAGCATGCAAGAATGGCTTCTGGAGCTCAATGCTGCAGGAGCAGCCAGGGCTGAAACACAAGGCAGAGACCAATTGACAATGCGACCCCACTATCAGGACCTCTGACTTCTAATCTAACCTTACAATGTTAAGGGATATATCTGACTTAACTTTTTTACCTTCAGTCTGGCAGAAGCAAGCAGGGCCATAAAACAAGTAAGAATACCCTGCCTCAGTCACCGTGACTTGCAATTTGTGCCACTTTGGTTGATAAGCAGTTGGCATGCTGCAGTTGGTTTGCTAAAGGGACTTGGATTGTGTCGCTGCAGGCAAGCATAAAGCAGAAGGCTAAACTAGAACCTTCTTCCCAACATGGCCATTTTCCATGTGCAGGCAATTACAAAGCCCACCAGGTGACCTCAGTTTGGCCATTATTTCTGAACCAGCCTACTTTACAGGGGTGTTGTGAGGACAAGATACAAAACTCTTTGCTCCTTAGAGAAAGGGTGTGATTGCAAGTACTTAACCAGGATGCCACGTAGCATGAGTCACTGATAAACTGGTTACCCTTTAAGGCTGTACAAGACTTGTGACTTGCAGCAACAGACCAACACACCTACCACTCTCTAAAGTTAATCTTCCAAGTAGTTTCTGAAGTAGCATTAAATATCAGCTTGCCAAATTCAGGACTTTAAATATGTCCCTCCCTCTCCCCCACCCAAAAAAAAACAACCACCCTTCAAAAATCCAGCAGAATCTCTATAATTGAGAATACCTGAAAAACATTTCAGAACTGGACAAAAATAAAATTTTTCACAAGCAAACTGGACTTGCTTATCCACCACTTTCTCCCCATATGTCTCAACTCCATTAGGTTATCAGTATCTGAAATACTAAGGAGTTGATCAGCACCAGGTAAAATTTCAAGGTGTGGCTCTAAAGCCAGCACAGAGAAGAAACCAAAACTGCCATCTCCAGCTACTGGCACCACTAAGCATGGACTGTGCCCCTCCCCACAAACAGTGACCACAGAAACTTAGAGTATCTTGTGAAGAGGATAAGGCACATCCCTCTACCTTGAAATCCAATTGCAATGATCCCCCTTTTTTAATGTAAGCTACACTAGAAGTCTTGCTGGAAGACAGGGTACAAATGGTTTAAGTATAACAAAGGATGCCTACCTTAATAAACAGCTGACAAAGAGATAAGATATAAGTCAATGTGGTGACATAAGGTGTGGCTTAGAATAAGGAAGCAGTGGATGCTGAAAATTCAGGTTTAAGAAGTCAGTTTCATTAACTTAAAAGGAAACAGCGTGAGGCACCAACTAGATCAACAGGCAGCCTGAACAGGAAGGAACAGGCAGCTCATTCACAACAGTAGCCAGTTGACAGAGAAGCAGCAAGTTTAAGCTGGGGGGGCGGGGGTCAAAATAGATTTGGCAGCGAGCGCACACATTTGCAGTGCCTGGTTCCAACCATAGCTCTCCCTGCCCTCAGAACCTCAGCAAACTCAACCATTTCTCAGAAACAATCCAAAATATTGCTACATGGAGTGTGTACTGCTCCCTCTTTGGCTTCCAACTATTTTGCTCCTTTCATCTATTATGGCTCACCCCATGCCGTGGACAACCTACGCATTTACATAAGTTTAATTTGCATTTTACAGGCTTTTGCCTTGGGGAGAGTTTTCACTTGAAATAGGTGGCTGGAAAAAGACTAAAATGGAAAAAATAAAGTACATAAAAGACAGTAGGCTATACCTTTCCAAAGGAATGCTGAACTCTCCAGAAACCAGAAAATGAGATCGCTTACAACACACATATATCTATACCCAGAAACAGACCCAGCATCTCCTGTCTCCATTAATTCTGTCACTGCAAGTGACTGCATAGTACAAACCTCACAGGGACAGGCACTATTCTTCCTCAGCATCTTCAATCAACTAGTCTCTGGAAACCTCTCGAAACTATGAAGCAGGGCGCAACATGCATTGCCTGTTAGCAATGAGGATGCCAAGATTCAGGCAAACCACACTGCCCATCAAAATTTTTCCAAATCTTTCAACGTTCTTAAGAGGCACACGTACTTTACTATGACCTCAGTAACCTTATTAAGTAGGGCATTTATATTCCCATTTTACACGCATGGAAATGAGGCTGCTAGACTGAGTATTTACCCTGGCTTTCAGAAGACTATTTATTGACCAACCCTGATTCACAACTACCTTTTATGTCTACAAGTAGCATTTTACACTAGATGGTACTCGGTTTAACAAGGAGTTACAGAAGGTAGTTAATATGACAAAGAAGTCTTCCTTCTGCTCCAGGGTTTTCAATATTATTTGTCATTTCCCTGCTCAAATCATTTGCTGTGTCCTAATTTTCTACCCGCTGTCCTAGATTTGAGAGGGCTGGTGTCTCTGAGATGGCCTCAGGCTGGCAAAAGAGGTAGCATGAACATTACAGGGACGAAGGCAACATTTTCATTAGAAACAACTATGCACATACAGAATGGGAGGGGCAACAGAGGACAGTCCCCGGCCCTCCTCCATTGCACTAGCACACTGTTGCTAAGAGAACAGTTCCCACTGAAATTGTGTACATACGATTGTGAACATACTATGTTTCTGTCAAGCACAGAAAAAGAGCAAAGCAATTCCCGGCACTACAGGCAGACTATGACAGAGAAGATACAGCACTTCGTTGAGAATCAAAACAAACAGAACTAAGGGCAGCTGGGCAACTAAGTCTAAGCAAGTCTCCCAAATCCGCACAGAACATTTGCAACAATGGTTTATTGGCACCCTTCCTTCTAGGGTGGCCATCATATTCACAACCACCGTTGACATTATTATTTCAATGGTCACCAGTACAGGGTGAAGCTCTGGATCCATGAGCCAAAACACATGGTCCAATTTGCCCACCCAACTTAGAGCACAGACATTTTAGATGCTTCTCATTCTGTTCGACAGCAACACTTAGTCAAGTAAAGTGCAGCAAGTGCAAGCTTTCGGTTATCACAGATTCACTGCGGCTGCCATTAGCAGGAGGAATGGCAGAATGATTAAATAGCCTGGACTTGCACTAGTTTAGGAAGACTGGTTTGGAGGCAGCTGAATAACAGACACTCGAATCTCTTTTCTTGAGCAAACAAACTTAAAACATGCGCTGGCACCACCCAACACCATTTTCCTCTATGTGGGGCATTTAGATGCTGAATCACCCCCCTTTCACCTTTGTAGCCACATCATTCACTGACGAAGGCCAACACTGGGAGCTGGCTCCTCCCTCCCTCCCTCTCTCTCTCTCTCTACCTTAGGCTATAATAAGGTTGATGACCTGGCCTGCCCAAAACCAATATTTGAGGAACTCCTCTGAGAGCTCTCAGGCAGGTAGACAAATATGCATAAAAGCCATCAGTACACAAATCAAGTTGACCAAGATGGGGCAATTACTCTAATAGGATCACCAAACACCCGGGGTCACGGCAATGCCCTGCCGCACACCACAGTAGTTATAACAACTGTTGTGTCCAGTCTGTAAAATCCTCCCAGCCAGAGTCAGCATATCAACCAACATTCCCCAGCAACCGCCTGGCCAGCTATGTTCTGCACTAGCTGAAGTTTCTGAACCGTCTTCAGAGGCAGCCCCACATAGAGCGCATTACTGTAATCTAATCTAGATGTCACTAGGGCATGGGTCACCCTGGCTATGTCTGAGCGACCCGGGTATGGTCACAACTGGTTAATCAGCCAAAGTCGAACAAAGGCTATCCTAACCACAGCCAACACCTGGGAATCCAGTAGCAACTACTGATCCAGGAGAACCCCTCCCCGCCCAAGCTGCAGACCTGCTCCTTCAGAGGAAGTGCAACACAACCTTTCCTCATAAGGAAGGTACTCCAGTCCCATGATAATTTTGGTTGCCTTCTTCTGCATGCTTTCCAGCTCTTCAAAATCTTTTTGGAGATGTGGTGACCAGACCTTTCCAAAGAACTGCAGCCACCATAGGTTTGAAATGACGGTATTATAACATTAGCTGCTTTACTTTCAGCACCTCTCTTAATCTGTAGCATGAGATTTGCCTTTTCTACAGGTGCCAGGCATTGGGCCAACATTCTCATGGAATAAAAATTCATTCTTATTATGACCCCAAGATCTCTTTCCTTGTTAGTCTGCAACAACTAAGACCCCATCTGTATATATGTGAAATTACTTATACGTGTTAAGAGAGTCGTGAAAGGTAGCTGTAGAGACAGACACAGTCAATAAGAGTTAAGTAGTACAATGAACTTCTTTTGTCAACCTAAGTTACTTTCCAACAAGTTGCAACATGTAAGCTACATGCAGAAGGGCCAAGGCAATCTGTGATCACACAGCAGAGACTAGATGACAACATCAATGCTGGGTGTGCACAGCAGAGAGAGCAAACAAGTCCATGATAACTTCTTCTTTGAGAAGAAAGGAAGATACTAATAGCAGAGGAACCAGCCAGTCCCCACGTGGCTTTAGAGAGTAAAAGCAGGAATGGTCAATGGGTGTCCTTGTCCTGTTGTTCAAGGCCTCCAGGCCAGGCCAGATTGCAGTACCTTGGAGAGCTCCAAGCAAGTCACTCTGACCAAGCCAGAGAAGAAGTGAGGTCTTAAATATCCACCAGCCTAGATTACGCCATCCCATGCTCTATCTTCCTGCCACAGAAGAGGGTCGTAAAGGAGCAGCTCTCAGGCCTGAAGCCTAAAACTCCATCACTCCACTGATTTTCTTCTGGCCAGTGCTCATGTACAAGTTTACAGGAGCACAAGATTCTGGATATGTTAGGAGCTAGTTCCTTCAAGGGCCTCTAGCTCAGTGGATTCACTTAGTTTCAAGCTCCCCAGTTCTGGGGTACAGACAAGCTCAGGTCCAGGCTCCAGTGTGGTGTTAAGGACTAGGACTTGGCCCAGGGTTGATCATTCTATGTAATATAACTAGAGGTGGGTTTTTTGTTTGTTTTGGTTTTTTTGCTGGGTTTTTTTTTGTTAAAAACACACACCACATGATGTGTTTAAAATATCCAAATAAAAACACAAAACACATCATTTTGCTGTTTAAGATATTTTTCAGAAATTAAAATAGATTACTTTTCCAGTTAGAAATAATACTGTGGCTGCATCTGCTGATACTGTATCACCTACCTAGTACATGTTTCAAGTGTTAAAAATTATGAAAAATGAGAATAAAAACATGTAGCACTGCTTTCTGCCTTTTCCATTTTTTTAAATCAAGAAATCTATGAAAAAATAAAACCATTTTCAAACACCCTTAAACATAACCATTTACCTCCTTCAATTGTTCCTGGCTATTAACATCTCCCTCTCTAGACAGGATGTCAGTGGTCCTCGACATGCCAAGGTGACAGAAAAGCCTCTCTTCCTACCCACAAGCAGCAAATTGTCTTTCAGGTAGACCAAACCAGTCAGAGCCCCTCGCACTTTGTTAGTTTCTCATTTAGTTATGAATCCCATCCAGAAAGTTCTGAGCTTCACCTGCAGGACTCTGCTTGCTTCCTATGATAGTCAAAAATCAGGGGTCTCCAAACATTTTGGCCAGAGGGCCACATGAAATATCTGGTGCAGTGCTGAGGGCTGGAAAAAATTTAAATAAATAAATTAGAGATGGAACTTACATGAATGAAGAAATGAATGAGTGGGCTCATTCACTCAGCCTCTCCGGCCCTCAGAACACCCTCCAGATGCAATCAGAGCACAGCTCTGGTCGTGTTCAGGCGAGTGTTCAGTCCTCTTTCAGGGGACAAGAGGCTGGCCGCGGGCCAGATAGAGGCTCGCTGTGGGCCACATCTGGGCCCCGGGCCAGGGTTTGGAGACCCCTGGTCAAAATGATGAGGCTAGAGGGGGATGGGTGACACAGGGCAAAAACTCCTTACTTCCTACCAAAGGCTTCAAGGCATGAAAACTCACTGCAATGGAAGAGAAAGCTCATCCCTTGCAAAACTGCTTGCTACTCAGGAAGCAAAAAAGGACATTCCTTAAGATCTAAGATGGTTCCCAACCATACAAGATTAAAACGAACAAGCACTACTTCATCTCTACAACTTGAGCCATTGATTTTCATTTAGGGATCAATCTTCTACCTGCTACACTATAGAAGGAACAAATGTGGCTATGAGCAAAAATAACCCACATAGAAGCCTCGCTGTTCAACCCCTGTATTTAAGTCTTCTTATCAGACCATCCCAGGAATCTCCCCCCCCCCCTCAGGAAATGGCGGTAAAGCAGAAGGCAAAAGCTCAAATGCCTCTGCCTTCTTCCTCTTGTAGGACCAGCAACTTAAAACTTATAAAGAAGTTTTAAAACTCCAAGGAAGAGTCCAAGAAAACAGGGGCATGTGAGTGAAATGTGCTGGTCCCAAAAGAAAGAGTAGCCAGCTCCGCTGCCATGAATGGCTCTCTTGGACCGCTGGTCCTTAGAAAAGCCAATGCAGCAGAGAACCATATACCAGTCAGGTCATGCCTTCTGTCCCATTAGGAGCTCAGGAGATATCATTTTCCTAATCACCACTATATTCAAGAAACTTCTCTACAGAGTTCTCAGGCAACAGAAACCCAGTCCTAGGTAAAATGCAGCAACACCATCTCCTGAACTGCTTATCTATGTACATAAATCCCACCAGAAAGACCACCAAAACGTGTGCAGCTTCTTGAGACGCCATATTGCCTTGACGTCTCTATTCCAAAAGCACTGGGCTAAACACAAACACATTGTTTTATAAAAGGGCCCCCCATATCTGCGGATATCCGCAAATCAGGTTGCCCCCCCCCATGCACAAGCCTCTGCTCCTCTCACCTCTGGAGAGTCTTCTGAGCGCAGCAGAGACCATCTGTCCCCAGACTCTGGTGGACTCAGACTGAGCTTTAGAGTTCAAAACATGTGACTTCTGGTTTCATGGAGACATTTCTCCGTGAAACTGGAAAGCACATGTTTTGCACTCTACAGCTCACTCTGAGCCCAGCAGAGGCCGGGGACAGACATCCTTAGCCTCTGCTGTGCTCAGAAGCCCCTCTGGAGGCTTTCATCCATATCCATGGGTGGGTTTTCTGGAACAGAACCCCCGTGGATAAAAGGGCATGCCTGTATTTGTTTATTGCTATTTCATGCTTCATATAACATTTCAATTTCATCAAGAGCAGGATGGTGCAGTGGTTTGGGAGTTGGACGTACACCTGAAAGATTCAGATTCAAATCCCCGCTTAGCCCCAAAGGTCCCTTGGGCCAGTAACTATTTCCCAGCCTCACCTACCTCACAGGGTTGTTGTGTGGACCGTGTACCTGAGCTCCTTGGAGGAAGGGTGGTTTAAAAAATGTGAAAAATAAAGGGCTTCATTTTGAATTCCCAAATATTTTAATGCACATCGCAGGAAGTCAATGGTTTTTAGCATCTTCAATTCTAACATTTATTTCTGATTCAGCTTGCATGAATTAACATTACCACATTGTTCCCAGGCATTCTGTGGTCATCAGATTCATCACATAGAGATTAAAAATATTCTTTTTCCTCCCATCTTGGTTGAAAGCGCTTTCTAGAGGCCAGTCACAAGCATCCTAAGTCTGGTCACGCACAACTGTAATGTGTATCCCCCCCCCTTTCACTAAAACAGCAGGCTAAACTGTCCTCTGTTTCAGGCAGGCCATATTCTGTTTCTGGGAAGTTAATTCCTTCCTAGAACTAGTGCTACCCCATTCCCACTACTGCACAAACAACCTCTCTCTCCCCCACCCATGATTCAGCAAATGGCTTTCTCCTCACAGATCTGACCCTGCCCTCCACTAGCAGCAACATCCTTTTTCAACCCACATCTGTTAGTTTCAAAGGACTGACATTGAGTAGGAGGTCTGGTCTAGAGGGTAGAGCCTCCATTTGCCTGAAGATTAACATCCACAAGGTCGCCAGTTCGAGGCCACCGGCACCGTGCGACCTTGAAGCAGCTGGCAAGCTGCAGCTGAGCTGTTCCATCTGCTCAGAGCGTGGGAGGATGGAGGCCAGAATGTTAAACCAGATCGGAGTGTAACACCTTGAATGTAGTGGTTCTTGAAAGAAAGAACCTTCTTTCAATTTGTAAAAATCCCTGCGTGGATTTAATAAGCCTGCCTATGTAAACCGCCTTGAATAAAGTCTTGAATAAAGACCAAGAAAGGCGGTATATAAATACTGTATATTATTGTATATATATTATTGACAAGAACCCAAAAGCAAGATTCTTGTCAATTTCAAACCACCTCCTCCTGGAGAAGGTAGGGGACAGAAACAGGAGAGAGATGCTTGCAAGCCCAGGCAATTCTTCTCTTCCCCATCCCCCTCAAAATGAACATTATTTAGCACTTACATAAGGATTCATATATCAGCTCTGCTGCACATACAGATCAGCAAGTTAAGGTGTCACCTGGCAGAGTAGTTAAAGATTTACCTTCCTTGTAAACCCTATTTTATGGGGGCGGACAGATTTTTCAAGAGCCAGCAAATGGGACAGTGAAGCCAGCTATTATCTCTTGGAGAGATAAGAAAGGGGTTGGCCTAGTAATTAGAAGGGAGACCTCCACTGAAAGACAAGGCAATCTTGTCTGGGAGGTTTTAGCAAAAAGGCTGCTCCTTGGACAAGGTAAAGCTTCCTGGAGCTGTTGCAATGTGTGGTTATGAGCTTGAGCTATACGCCTCTTTCTGAGCCTCCACTTCAAAACTCATTTTAGATCCAGCCATTAATTAATTTGGGTAGCCCTAAGCAGAGCCACCATCTGCCAACTATCTCAGCAATTCATTTTGTTTTTCACATTTTTATACCTTCCTCCTTCTTCCAAGGAACTAAGTGTGGAGTACATATGTAGTACATAGTTTCTCTCCCCCCCCTTTTGCCCTTACAACAGCCCTGTGAGGTAGGTGAGGCTGACTGGCCCAAGGTCACCCAGGAAGCTTCATGGCTGAGCAGGGATTTGATCCTGGATCTTCCAGATCTAACTCTTGAACCACTACACCATCCTGGTTTTAATTACAACATTACCAGTCTAGGGTCCTGTGTAAAAACTCAAAGAGAAAAACTTTGAGGATATTGGGGTGGCCAGTATCAGATTTATACAATGGATAACTTGTTTTACAAAGATCCCTTCTTAAAGACTCCCAAGTCAACATACATGAGATTTCCTCAGGAGTCAGTCAACCAGATCCTGGCACTTTCAGGGGTAGGAAATGTACCAGGTGCCTTCAGAAAATTCTCTGGGCCAAAACATGTGTCCAAGCACTGCACACAATTATTCTGCAAACAAACTTAAAAGACAAGCCTAGCTTACTTTGTAAGTAATTCCCTCTAGATATTGCCTTTAAAAAATATCAGGAGAAACCATGGTTCAGCAACAGAGGGCACACATTACAAGTAGAAAGCTCCAGGTTCAATCCTGGCATGTCCAGTTCAAAAATTCCAGGGAACAGGAAGTGACGTCCATCACAGGCTTCAGAGAGCAGTTGTTAATCAGAATAGAAAGGGCTCGGTAGGCTCTGTAGAAGGAAGCTTCATATATTCAAGCATGTACAATTAAATAAGGAGCCGTATTACACAAGCATATAAAAAAGCCTGTTTCCATGAAATACTTCAGAGCCGTTTGGATGGAAATAAAGGGAAGATATTGAATGCATAACTGATGATGACCGACTTTCAAAATGGGTAACCGGCAACATCTCCTGCTCTTGCTCTGCACCTTGCCAGCCATGGAACAGAACTCACTACTCTGCTTAAAGCCAAAAAGGAGCACTACCTGGGAAATGCTTCTAGAAAACAGAGACAAGAAAAATCAGGGGAAAGACTACCAGGTGCTTGTGGAACCTGGAGCACCCAGGGAAGCCATAGACTTGATTCTGCCAAGTTGGAGCAGCTTCCCAGTCCCCCACTGTTTCTGTGAGCTGGGTTTAAAGCAGAAAGTGTACATTGCCCCTGAGCCAGACATCAGATTGCCTGTCCTTCTAATTACATCAATATAAATGCATTATCTTTGCTGTCAAAGCTTGGCTTTCCACTGAAAGGACAGCCATCTCGAGCAGAGAAAAAGTCTAATGTGGGGACTGAAATAAGAAAATCCGTTCTTGTTTTCAAACACAGTCCAGACCCAATTCCCTTCCCCACATCCCTCTTCTGTCCCACTTTGGTTTAAGAAGAAAAGTGGCTGTGATTCTAATAGAACAATGACCAGCAAAAGGAAATAGTCAAACACGCAGCTAGGCTTTGCCATCCCTTTCCTGCAACAGGAAAGACCGCTTCAGCACTTGGCAATTTTTCCCTTCACCCAAGCTCAATGAATATCAGTTCAGGGAAATCAAGACAACATCCTTTTTCCTTTTGCTTCTTAAAACAGTGGTCTAGCATTGAGCAACCATAAGGGCAGACAGGAACAATTTTTGTATGTGTGTGTTATATGGGCTAAACACCCAGGAACCAGCCTCACTGTCAGACTGGCACAGGCAGACCACCTTAAATACATCTAATCTTAAATGCAGAGGAAAGGACTATAGGGATCTCAGTGAGATGGGTTGGTTAAGGGCAGCCAAGGAGACCAAACGCAGCTGCCTAAACTGTACTACAAGCAGGTTTGGCTCACTTCCGGAAATATTTTATTTATTTTATTGTATTTTTATTCTGCTTCTCAGCCAAAAACTGACCTCCCTTGAGCAGCTACCAGAGCTTAAAATCAATATAAACAGCAGTTAAAATCCTGTACAAAGCAGTAATTAAAATGAGACATAAAATGTGGAGTGGGCCTGATTCAAAATAGACGAGCGCCCAGGCAAGATGATAGGGTGCTACTTCCCCTTCCTTAATAGCCTCAGTGATGTTAACTAGGAGGGAAGTGTGCTCTCAATTCAAATAGGGCATGATGGACAAATGACCAGCACATCTACCAGAAGTGGGGTTAACTAATGACCCTTTTCTGTGCTACTTACAGAATCCAAGTACTCTGTGGAGCCACTCATTTGAGCCACTGTCACTGTACAAATACTGTACTGTCAGAGAAGGCAAATACTGCAGAAGAAAAGCACAGCATATGCAGCCACAATGTAGTTTTTACATTCACAAGTGTCAGTGTAAAAATGCCTTTGGACTCCAAAATCCAATTCATAGGATTGGGATCTGCACAAATGGCACACTTGTAACTCTCCAACCTAAGCAAAAAGGAAGCACATCAAGTTAAGCCACCAGAGGTCTTTGTACCTCCAGATGACCCCACTGTCCACCTTAAGACCATGCTGCTTCCTTTTATGCAAGACACAAATGTTTTTATGTGAAAGGAAGTGAACATGCACAGAATCAGACTGTCAGTCCCACTCCAGTCAAAGGGATTTACTCCTCTAGGTGCATACAGGGCTGCAGTCCTTAAAAGTTAACCAGGTTAAGTATAAGTAAATAAGATACTTCAAGCCTGAACAGCAGCATCACGTAGCTATGAATTACTTTCTGTGCCAATTCAGAACCTGGCCAGGGGCATGGCTTCTGTACTCCTTGGTACTTACAAGTAAGTCTCAGAAGAAGACAAAATTAGTAAGCAAAAATGAATCACTTCAAGAGCATTCCTCCCAAACTACTCAAGTAGACAGACTTTACTAGTGATAAACACACAAGCTAGAATTTGGGAGAAATGGTCTAGATCTCAGACTCCAACCAAAGACATCCTTTGTGACCTTGGAAAAATGTCTCCGAACGGTTGCCTTAAAAAATCACTATAGCACAGCAGAAACTATATCAATGGATAGTGACAGGTTTACAGCAAGACAAGAAGCATGAAAGAAAAATACCCAGGTGTACTACATGCAGGAGGGTCAAAAAAGAAACCAAGACAGAACAATAAAAGGTGGGAAGGCAGAGTCTGCTGACCTCTAGTTCTTTTTTAGAAGGCAAAAGGCAGAAGTATGTCAGAAGCATGTCAGAAGCCCATTAAGCAGAATACAGTACAACCAGAGACATAAGCAAGGGATCAGGTTTAAAATCCCCAAAGCAAACAAAATGGAAGCAAATCCACCACAGTCCCATATAGCACACATGATGAAGCACCCTCTGCATTCTTTCCTGGGCCACTGACAAATGGTCATATTCAGTCTGACGCTGCAGCAACATACAGGCACTGCTTCCCTGCTCTAGGGCTCTCTTAATGCTTTGTTTTGATTCAGGAGAAGCATCTTAAATACTGGACTCCCTTACATCAATGTTATTCATTGCATTTGCATCCTGTCCTTCCTCCAAGAATTCAGGACAACTTTGCCTTCACAGCAATATAGTAAGGAAGGTTGCAGTGCAAGAGAGAACAACTTGCTGAATACCACTCTTGATCTGGGATTTGAACCCAAGTTCCTCTGGTTCCCAGTCCAGTACTACCCAACATACCACACTGGCTCAACAAACCACTGGACTATAACAAGCTCTCTTCTTAGCACACTTAGGGCCCAATCCTATCCAATTTTCCAGAGCCGGTGCTGCTGTGCCAATGGGGTATGCACTGCTTCCTATAATGGGGAGGCAGTCACAGAGGCCTCCTCAAGGTATGGGAACATTTGTTCCCTTACCTCAGGGCTGCAGTGAGGTTGCACCAGTGCTGGAAATTTGGATAGGATTGGGCCCTTAGTCAATATATCAGTCATGAAAATCTCCTAGATGAGCAAAGTTATTCTGAGGTGGAGCAAGAACTGTTGTCCACTCCTCTGAGCACCCCAAGATCCTAAATTCTCTCAATCAAGCAAAAGGCATGCATTACGGCAGTGTTTCTCAAACTGTTGGTTGGGACCCACTAGGTGGGTCACGAGCCAATTTCAGGTGGGTTCCCATTCACTTCAATATTTTATTTTTAATATATTAGACTTGATGCTACCTTGGCATGTGACTGCATTTGGAGAAATGTTACAGACCTGTATTTTTAACAGGCTACTATGTATATGCTTTTAACAATGATGGGGCTTACTCCTAGGTAAGTGTGGGTAGAACAGCAGCCTAGGATTGTTAAAAATTTTCCAGCTTGATAATGTCACTTTGGTCATGACATCACTTCCGGTGGGTCCTGACAGATTCTCATTCTAAAAAGTGGGTCCCAGGGCTAAATGTGTGAGAACCACTGCATTAAGGCATACTACACCAACCAAATCTACAGATTTTACCACGAAAGCCACGTCCATGGCACATCTCAGCTAGACCAAACTTGTCAAGACAAGGAGTCATCATATGGAACATGCTGTAAATCTAACGTACCTTCAAACAGCATGCAACTTCAAAAGGATAAAGTGAGTCAACATGAAATGGTCTCTCAGAAAGATGCAAGACACTGCTTACCACGGGATTACTCAACTGTCTGTATAAGGAAAAAATAAGCCTCTTCAGTAAACAGCTGGGTTTTTCAACTAGTCCCTCATGATCTCCCCACATTAATCAAAAGACAGACAACACAAACGGTATAGGAGCATAAGGAAAAGTCACTGACTGGCTACATCCCAGACAGCAACAGTCTGCCAAATGTTGACCTCCACAACGCAAATGTCCCAATGCAACATCAGCACAATACCTATATCAGCACAACTGAAACATCACAAACGGAGAAAGTTTTCAAAGTTCACTGGAACTTTTCTGTCTTCACTTGACCCTGGCACAGGTTTTGCGCTATTGCAGCTTCCAGGTATTCTTCTAATGGACCAACTTTTTTCCCCCATGGAAACAAGGAAGTCAATTTAACTTTCCATTATGGGAATGCCAGGAAAGTCATTTTGAGGGCCCCGGGTTGAGCCAGCCAATACACAGAAACAGCTTTGCACACCGGCACATGCATAAATGTTGAGGCAATCATACTGAAAGTTTAAAGAGATTAGGGCCATCACGTGCAAGAACAGTCACATAATTGCACCCTGTGAAAGACATCTAGGGAATATTTTGCAAGAAAATTAAAGTAGCCTGTGTTCCCTTATACATTAATTACAAACACAGGCTAAGTAGGTAGCTTCTTGGAGGAATCCCATTCTTATTTACACTGTAATAGCAGGAAAGGATACCAAAACCAGTATTACAATCAGTACAGCATCCACCCTTTAAAGAAAACAGAACAGGCATAACCAGCTAAACCAATGCATTTCCTCTGACTGCCAATACCAAATTAGAATCTGACCTTGCCTCGAACCATCAGAATAATCCAGCAGAAAAACTTAGGGTAGGCAACCAAAAGTCCTAGATTTCATTTCTGGCTCTGCCACTGAGTCACTGGTTTGACCTTAGACCAGGATACTCTGCTTCAAGCCAGAGCTTCTGCTTCACTGGTTCCAGTAACGCTTCCTTGCCTCAAAGCAGGATTGAGAAGGCTGCTCAGTCCATTCTGGTTTGGGAATTCAACAGACCTCTTCAGAAGGTTTAGGTCTGCTGCAGCACAATTACTGAAATTCATTACAGACCAGCACAAGGATGAAGTGAAGTTCTAGAGAGTGTTTGTCTTTGCCTTTAATGCCTAAGAGGCTTACATTTATAAATACAGTCTTCAAAATCCTTAAGAACAGCCATAACCATCTTTTAAGTCTCACATTGTCAAGCACTGCTTACAAATAAACACACTAATGTTTGACTAGGATGCTAGGAGGTGCATATTCAGATGGATACTTGTAGCTTACTACTTCCAAGCAATTTTCATTTCTAGTCTTACCCCATAGCTTCCCACTGTTCTGAGGGACTTTCTTCCATCTCCTTTTTTGACATGCATTTATGTTTTCCTAGAATAAACTCTACCCCTTAACTCAGAGGTGCACCAAAATAACTCTGAGGGATACACTTTCTCCTCTGATTCTCCCCATTTATCATTTCACATCCTGAAGACTAGCACAGGACCTTCAACCTGACAGAAAAGATAAAATCTACTCATTTTTATTCAAGCAAGCCCACATGGGTTTTTTAACACACACAAAAAAACCCTCTGCATCAACCTGCTATCCAAGAGGGTTAGCACAACTTAGAGCCTCATCTTTTACTTCAATTATTGGGTGAGCAGTCATATTAAAGAGAGCAGGGAGGGGGGCGGTTACTAATATAAGACATGCCTGGCTAACTGATGGCAGAGGTAGACCTTTGCTGAGACCTAAATGCCAGTAAGGAATATGCCATCTTTCTTGTTCCAGGTTGCCTGGAAGTGTTGGCATCAGGGTGAAGGTCTGTCTCATAATCTTCAAACTTGCATAAAGTGAGTGCACACCCCACAGACTGGAACCCCCCCCCCACACACACACATTCCTGTTTTTTCACCAGGTACACAGGCCTGCTACTAGTCCCTTGTCATGTCCTGAACCCATCCCTAAGCTCCAAAGTGAGTGTGCAAAACGTTATCACATATACACCCATCCCAAAATGGAGGTGCTCAGTCTCATTGAGGGGAAGGGGCCACAGCTCAGTGGTGGAGCACCTATGGTCCATGCAGAAAGTCTCAGGTCCAATTCCTCCAGGTGGGGCCAGGAATGACTACCCCACTGAAATTCTGGTGGGCCACTGCCAGCGAGCATAAACACTGCTGAGCTAGACAAGCCAATGATTCAACTCAGTATAAGGCTACTTCATGTGTACTACATGGGCAAGGAAAATCCACATGCCCCCTCCCCCCATTCAGTAGGAACATGACAAAGGAAGAGAGGAAGAAGAAGCCAAAGACACCCTGATGCCTTTGCAAAAGAGGAAAGGAGCCTAGGCCAGTGGTTTCTGAACTATGAGCCATGGCTCCCCAGGGAGCTACAGAAACCAGCCAGAAGAGTTGCAGAACCCTTGTGAAAAACCTACCACCTTATACAGTGTACAGGATTGTAGGTGTAATAGGGAGCTGTGGCCAACAGCCCAGTAGATCAAAGAAGCTGCCAGCAGAAAACATTTGGGAACCACTAGCCTAAGTCTTCTAGCTACTATTAAGATAACAGATCAGAGGAAGCTGCCTTCTGCTGAGTCAGACCACTAGACCACTAGTTAGGCTAAGCCAATACCGGCAGCACTGACTGGAAGCAGCTTTCCAGAGTTTCAGACAGCAATCTTTCATGCTCCAACAAGTGCCAGGGCCTGAACCTGGGACTATCCACACACAATGCATGTGCTCTACCAAAGAGTAAATGTTGCCAACTTCATTTTTCTTTGTTATTTTTGAACACACACACACCCTTCTGACCATGAGAACTTATTCAAGTTGCAAAGCAAATCCTCCAACTGAGTACAGTACTTGGAAGTATCCTTCACTCACAACAGAGATGCACATAAGAGAGAGTGCAGATCTAATAACGTACGCCAGTGTCACTGTTTACACACACACAAAATGCATAGCATGGTGAGAAAGAGAGTGTGTGGTGCGGTGCATGAGAGTTTAGTATAGTAGTTACATGCAAACATGATGTGCGTGCATGACAGTGAGTGCACACACAGTGGCATTCCTAGCCACTCTGGCTCGAAGGGCCACACTTCCACGGGTGCCACCCCCCACCTGGAAGTGCTGCCCTCCCAGCCCACAGCCTTCCCCACCCCACCAGAGGCATTTTGAGGGCCAGATATGCTGCCCACGGCTTCCCTGGCCCTTAGAATGCCTTCAAAAGGCTGAAAATTGTCACTTTGGTTTTCGCAATGGGAGTGGATGGTGATGCTACACCGCCCCCTCACCCTGGTTGCCCCCTAGCCTTGGAGCATTTGTCTCTCTTGCTCAGGTATGCTATTGCACACACGTGCGAAGAAAAGGCAAAGAGCATGCACAGCTATATTCATGTACTGATATATGCATAATTATAGACACTAATTAGAACATAAGAAGAGTCCAGCTGGATCAGGCCACAGGCCCATCTAGTCCAGCCTCCTGCATCTCACAGTGGCCCACACAATTCAACAAGAGACCTGCATCCTGGAGCCCTCCCCTGAATCTAGCATGTGTGCCCATATGGAAAGACAAGACAGATATACCTATCTGTGTGGACAATTATGCACATGTGTATACATATACATGCATGCATATAACTTCACATACATACACATACTGTATACATACCAGTTACAGTTGCACATACATACACATATACATACATAGTTATAGAGCAAAACTACACACTTGTCTCCTTCTGACTTCAGGGCTAGGAGCTGGAGGCTTGGGGGGGATATCCCATAGTGGACTTCAACCTGTCTTATGCCATGACCCCAAATAAATAAATAAGACTGGAGACCCCATCGCCAATCCAGCCTGTCACAGGGAAACCAATCCACCCACCCCATTCCCCCCCCACTTCTCGTGCCTTCACAACAACCCTGCAAGGTAACACAGTCTGAGAGCAGGGCTGGCCTCAGGAGCTGTGAGGCAAGACAGCGAAACAAAGAAGAGGCTGTGCAGGGTTGTATCTGGGTTCTGAGAAGGACAGGATCATGACTGGATTGCACCCAAGTTCGTCTCTTGCCCCAGGCCGTGAAAGATTGCTGGGGACCTCCCCCCACAAAATGACCTTGTGCCTTCACAACAACCCTGCGAGGTAGCACAGTCTGAGCTACGCAAGACAAGATAGTGAGAAGATGAGGCTGTGCAGAGAGGGTGCTATCAAGATTTGGAGGGGGGGGGACAGGACCATGACAGGACTGGACCCAAGCCCCTCTCCTGTGAAAGGTCGCTGGGACCCCCCCCAAAAAACAATCCCCCCCATTGGGGTCAGGACCCACAGGTTGAAGAACACTACTATAAGAGAAGCCCCTTCCCTGGGGGCAGGAATCCTTGCCTATCTCCTCCTCAGAGGGAGAAGCCTCCAGGAGGGGAGAGCCCCCGAGGGGAGGGGGAGTCCCACAGGAGGGAGGAGCCCCCCAGTCCCAAAGGAGTGGAGAGCCTCCAAGGAGAGAAGGAGCCCCACAGGAGGGGGGAGCCCCCAATCCCAAAGGAGTGGGGAGCCTCAAAGGAGGGGGCGCCCCCAGCCCCCCACGAGGGGGCCAGACCCACAGCGCCCCCCCTCGCCCCAGGCAGCCACCTTTGCGCGCCCCCCCGCGCGCGCTCCTCCCCCTCTCCTCTGATGTGCGCGTGCCCGCGTGGCCGCACGCACTGACTGACCGTTGGCGAGGGCACCCAGGCGGCGGCGGCAGCTGGCTCCTCGGCTCGCGCCCTCCCTCGCCTCAGCCGGCGCTCCGGCCCCCCCGCCCCTCCTCGGGCGGCCGAGTAACTTTGACCCCACCCCCCCCGCCTCCCACCCCGCCCGGCGCCCGACTCCGCGCGAGGACCGCTTCCTCTCCCTCGCCCGGCGCGGCCCCTCCCCTCGCGACACCGCAAGCCGGCCGCTTACGCCACCGGCGCAGCGCAGCGGCCAGCGGGAAAGGCAGGGGCCGGCGCGCGGAAACGGCGTAGGCGGCCGTCGTGAATAGCGCAGGCGAGGAACTACGAGCCCCAGAAGGCTTCGGGAGGGGACAGGGAGGGGACAGCGGATGTGGCCGTCTGCGGCGCGCGGGGTGCGGCGGGAGTTGTGGTTTCAGCTGAAGGGGGGCTGCGCAGCGGGGAGGAGAGCGGGGAGAGGATGGGAAGGGGCAGCGGGCAACGGATGGCAGTGTCTGCTCGGGGCCCGGGGCCGCGGCGCCCAACTCGAGGACGCGCCGGAGCGGTGGAAGGGGCAGAGGGTGAGGAAGGGGGAACTACAACTCCCAGGGTGCCGCGCGCCCCCACCCAGCTGTGCGGCGGCTGCTCACCTGGGGCTCAGCTGGAGGCGGAGCAAGCGTGATGTGGGCGGGGCGCCGCCTTCAATGCAGACGTGCGCTGGTGCAGTCCTGAGCAGCAGCCCAGTGGCGGAGGGTCTCACACACACACACGAGAAAAAAGGTTGCAAATCACTGGGGTAGACTGAAAAAGAAGGCAAACAAAACCTTTCAGCCCACATATTTCCAAACATCCTGCCACAACAGTGAGGACTAGAAACTTTAAAGTGAGATAAGGGAGGTAAAAGGGCTTCAAGTAATCATTACAGTATACTCTGAATCCAGTAAAATTAAATCACCCGCATATCACCCTACCATGTATAGACCAAGCTGGAACCTGCATCTTAAAACATATTAGTCGTAAAATTCCTCTTTCGAGGCTATCTCAAATATAGAGACAATATCAGCCTGCCTTAGAGGGAAGTTGTAATGCAATGTATAAACAATCATGTAATTTTCATTAAACTTCTAATTTCTAGACCAGTGTTTATCAAACTGTGGGTCGGGACCCACTAGGTAGGTCACAAGCCCATTTTAGATGGGTCCCCATTCATTTCAATATCTTATTTTTAATATATTAGACTTGATGCTCCCATGGTATGAGACTGCATTTAGGGAAATGGTACACATCTGTGGGTCACAAGCCCATTTCAGGTGGGTCCCCATTCATTTCAATATTTTATTTTTAATAGATTAAACTTGATGCTACCATGGTATATGACTGCAATTGGGCAAATGTTACAGATCTGTACTACTATGTATAACAATGATAGTTAAGGAAACTTACTCCTGGGTAAGTGTGGGTAGGATTGCAGCCTAGGACAGTTAAAAATTTTCCTGTTTGATGATGTCACTTCCGGTCATGACATCACTTCGGGGGGGGGGGGTCCCCAACAGATTCTCATTCTGTCCCGGTGGGTCCTGGTGCTAAATGTGTGAGAACCACTGTTCTAGACTAGGGGTCTCCAAACGTTTTGGCCAGAGGGCCGCATCAAATATCTGGCATGGTGTGGAGGGCTGGCAAAGAAATTTAAAAATAAAATTTAAATAAATTAGAGATGGAACTTAGATGAGTGAATAAATGAATGAATGGGCTCATTCATTCAACCTCTCTGGCCCTCAGAACACCCTCCAGACACAACCAGAGCACAGCTCTGGTCATGTGCAGTTGAGTGGGCCAGAGGCTTTCAGGGGACAAGAGGTTGGCCTTGGGCCAGAAAGAGGCTTGCTGCAGGCTGCATCTGGCCCCCGGGCCGGGGTTTGGAGACCCCTGCACTAGGTGGGTAGTGAGACAATTTCAGGTGGGTTTCCATTCATTTCAATATTTTATTTTTAATATGATGCTACCATGGTATGTGACTGCATTTGGGCAAATGTGACAGACCTGTACTTTTAACAAGCTATTACGTATATTCTTTTAAAAATGATAGTAAAGGAAACTTACTCCTGGGTAAGTGTGGGTAGGATTGCAGCCTAGGATAGTTAAAAATTTGCCTGCTTGATGATGTCACTTCCGGTCATGACATCACTTCCAGTGGGTCCTGACAGATTCTCATTCTGTCCCGGTGCTAAATGTGTGAGAACCACTGTTCTAATTATTCTAATTACTGTAACCAGATTCATTCACATCACATTGTGCTCCCAAGAGAAAAGCAAACAAAAATCACCCAAAGACTCCATATTGTTACATGTTGAATCTCAGAAGCAGACAGATGTCTTGTGTTTGCATATTCTAATACATCTGCGAGGCTTGTCTCGTTTCTGTTAATTTTACCTATCTTAGTCAAACCTTCGGGGAAACTGGACTCTTTGATTTAGCAGCTCAGATCTCCCAGCTTCTACTGCATTTATCCCAATTGCCAACAACTTTATATAGATAGCCCTGACTGAAGGAATCAGAAGAGGTCTGAGGAAAAGTGTTCGATTGCATCCTGAGTGTAATGGAGATCCATCAACCTTTTCAGTGACAGCCACTGGGGCTGTCAACTGATTAAAGATTTTTAATCAACCAACTTTGGCTTTTAATCAATTGTGTTTATGTACTCCGAAAAGCAATATAAATGCCTCATTGAAAATCTGGAAAAGGCAGACAGTTTCTTGAGAGCAAGTTAAGATTCATTTTTTTTTAATATGGAAGCTTATCACAGATTTTTCGGGACAAGAATCTGATGACTTCCATCGATTATCAAGTTCAAGATCCAACAGGATTGTGAAAGATGCGGGTTTCAAAAGGCACCGACTGCTCATTATCTAGAAAGCCATCATAAAATTATTTCACCATCATACTTTGCCTCTTGGAGATCAATAGTTCTGTTAATGGAAAATGTATAATCGCAAAAAGCCAATTTTTTGTGTGCCTGATTAACTCCTATTCCAGGGGTCTCCAAACATTTTGGCCAGAGGGCCACATCAAATATCTGGCATGGTGTAGAGGGCCAGAAAAAAAAATTAAATATAAAATTTATATAAATAAGAGATGGAACTTAGATGAGTGAATAAATGAATGAATGGGCTCATTCATTCAACCTCTCTGGCCCTCAGAACACCCTCCAGGTGCAACCAGAGCATAGTTCCAGTCATGTTTGGCCAAGTGAGGCAGAGGTTTTCAGGGGACAAGAGGCTGGCTGCAGGCCGGATAGAGGCTCACCTCGGGCCACATCTGGCCCCCAGGCTGGGGTTTGGAGACCCCTGTCCTATTCAAATGTTTTAATACTATACAATATGGTGTAGGAAGGCTGGTATTCTGTTGCTGTATGATCCAGAGATTGTAGGGACACTTGTGAAAACCCTGAAAACCAATTTTGTTTTCTAGTTTATTCAAAAACTAAGCTTTCAGAATGAAGGGTAGTGTCTTTGGCAGAGATCTGGATAAGTAAAGTTTGGCTAAGCAAGTCAAAAGGCATGCAACCTGACAGATTATGTGTGCGTTTATTGTTTTAATACTTTCACTGGGGTTTTTAATTTTTTGCTCTCTTATACTTTCCCATTCACATATATACAGAGCTCTGTTCACACTACTTACACAGGACACATACATGCACATCATTCATATGCACCATTCGTACCTTTCTCCTTTGCAGAGGGGGAAGAGTGTGTGCAAAACTAGGCTTTCTAGTTAGCATTCAAGGAGCAAAACAGCCAGAAAACCCCACTTTCTGACCCCTAAAGCAGCTTACATGCCCATCACTAGGTCCACTCTTAGTGCGCAGTCCTAACCAACTTTCCAGCACTGGCATAGCTGTGCCAGTGGGTGCTGCATCCTGCAGTCGGGGGGTAGTCATGGAGACCTCCTCAAGGTAAGGCAATGTTTGTTCCCTTACCTCGGAGTTGTATTGACCTTACGTCAGTGCTGGACAGTTGGTTAGGATTGCAGCCTTAGGTGCCAGTGTCTGGACTGTGTACCCTTTCACAAATTCTTTCACACAAACACACCCTACATCGCTACCCTCCCTACCTTATATCCTAGCATACCTCCAAGGGAGTTAGGGTGGCAAACATGGGTAGGGCTACCCACCCCCACATATCCTCACCAGGTGGTAGATTAGGCTGAACAAAGAGCTGGCCCAGGGTTGCCTAGTGGGCTTCATGGTCTAAGCAGAGATTTGAACCCACATTTCCCCAAGTCCACAACCACTGGAAACAATCCACCACAGTGGCTCTTTTCACTGCCTCTTCTCTTTTCTCCAGCCTCACTTCCCACCAACTGCTTTCCAGATTGCTGCCCAATCTGTCCCTAGTTTTTTTTGTTTTTTTCCTTTTAAACTTCTGAGGAGTTTTTCTCACAGCTAGGTGGAGCTCATTGTACTCGTAATTTACTGAAGCCAGAGCCTTTTAGCAGTAGTCAATGGTGGCTGAATTAGGTGCCACTGTGGATCTGAACCGGGGCAGGGGGAACTCTACCCACCACGGCACTCATCTGTCATTTTGTTTGGAAAAAGGCTCCCATTGGCAGGGTAAATAGATGAATCAGTGCCCCCTGCAAATCAGGACCACAGTGGGGGTAGGATTAGAGCATCCCTACCCCTCTTCCTATCCCTGCAGTCCAAGGACGGTCTTGTCCTAGCTGCCAAATGAAAAGGAAAGATTGTCAGAACTAACAGTATCTTAAAACATCATCCAGGGAGATGCAACAAAAGGCAGAGAGTATTCATTCCATTTGTTCTGCAAGCAGCAAACCTACAACTCAGCTTCCATTTTCCTGATCAATAAAAGCACAGGGATGATTGGCAGGCGCTCGGCACATAAGAACATAAGAACAGCCCTACTGGATCAGGCCATAGGCCCATCTAGTCCAGCTTCCTGTATCTCACAGTGCCCCACCAAATGCCCCAGGGAGCACACCAGATAACAAGAGACCTCATCCTGGTGCCCTCCCTTGCATCTGGCATTCTGAAATAGCCCATTTCTAAAATCAGGAGGTTGCACATACACATCATGGCTTGTACCCCGTAATGGATCTTTCCTCCAGAAACTTGTCCAATCCCCTTTTAAAGGCGTCCAGACTAGACGCCATCACCACATCCTGTGGCAAGGAGTTCCACAGACCGACCACACGCTGAGTAAAGAAATATTTTCTTTTGTCTGTTCTAACCCTCCCAACACTCAATTTTAGTGGATGTCCCCTGGTTCTGGTCTTATGTGAGAGTGTAAAGAGCATCTCCCTATCCACTCTGTCCATCCCCTGCATAATTGTGTATGTCTCAATCATGTCCCCCCTCAAGTGTCTCTTTTCTAGGCTGAAGAGGCCCAAACACCGTAGCCTTCCTCATAAGGAAGGTGTCCCAGCCCCGTAATCATCTTAGTTGCTCTCTTTTGCACCTTTTCCATTTCTGCTATGTCTTTTTTGACATTTTTAAGCTGTACTAACGTTTTTAAGCTGTACTAATGTTTTTATTGCACATCATTACAATGAATTCAACATCTCATTTTAACGCATTAGGCCCCTTGCGTTTAGGCTTTTTTTTTTCATTTGCCAGTTTGTACTGACAGACTTTCTCTCCATCCTTCTGCATACTTTAGGCCCTGCCGCCATTGTGTCATATGTGGGGCTGCCCAAGTCCTAGAGTCTCTGTTACTCGACAGCCCCAAACAATGACTTGGGGAACATGTAGAATTTAATATGCACTGAAAGCTTTGGATTGATTCTGTACACCAGTTGATCAATCAATCAGATAAAGTAGCTCCAATAGTTACCAAACAAGGTGAGCTGACAGGACTGTTGCAGCAGAGAGAATAAGAGCTACCAGGTTTTCCCCAGTTCTCCCTTTCTCTATCCACAAAAGTACAGCTGCCAGTAGTGCAAAGGCTGCAAAATCTGTCTTGGTTTTTGTAGCCCCATTGCCATCAGTGGCCATGTTTCTTATTTAAAGGAACAGATGGTAACTTACAGCATTTCTGTATATTTCAGAGTGCTTCCTAACCACAAAATACTTGTAATTACCTACATTACCACTTTAAGGCAATAGTTCTCAGGCAGTGGGTCACCTCCTTTGAGGGAACGTGGGCCCCGTGAATTGAGAAACATGAACGCTTCCTCTCCCTACCCCAAGGACCTGCAAATGTTCAGAGGCCTTTGGCAACAGACCCTCACTGATCTGTCTATTTTGCACATTTTTATACCACCCTTCCTCCAAAGAGCTAGGATGGAGTACATAGTTCCTGCCCTCCTTTTGTCCTCACAACAACCCTGTGAGGTTGGGGAGATTGAGAGTGTCTGGCCCAAAGCCATCCAGAAAGCTTATTGGCTGAGCAAGGACTTGAACCTTGGCTCTTGAACCACGAAGACATGGCTCTTCCATGTCGAAGTCCAGCTCCCAAACCACTACCTGCCTCTTGTTTCATAATCCCTTTCCTAGTTCCATATTGGTGTTGGATTAGACCCACCATGGGAAGTAAGTACAGAAATGAAGCCAGAGTCCATATGTTCGAGAAACAGCAGGCGAATTGAACTGCTCCCATGAAGATCTGAGTTTTGGCTCCCCTCCTTTGGAGAAATAGGTAGGAACTCTCGGCACACACAGAGGGCAAAACAACAAGCAGCCCAAATATGATTTTAAGTCTTAAATGCACAGTTTGTGGTGATCCTTACTCACTTCCTATTGCACGATTTGATGCTGGCACTCCATCAGGGACTGTAGCAGCTGGCTGTCTCTGACAATGGCTTCACAATGCTTGGAGAAAGCAACTTGGAGATAATATAGCACCTGTTTTCTCCTCTAGTCTGAGGGCAAAGCATTGCTGCTCCTCGGCTCCGAGGTAGTTAAATCATCATGGCAGTTAAACATTTAATACTTTGCATCTAGTTTGGTGGCTTGTGCATTAACACACACACACACACACACACCCCTAAAAAGCATTGGGGAAATTTAAAAAAAAAAAAACAGCCTTTGGTATGGCAGCTACACCTTTAAATTTGAGGTGTACAGAACACCTCCCAGTCCTGGTGGATAACCTGTCCAGAAGGCCCTCTGGGACAAATTTCTGGAGGAAAAGTTCATCATGGGTTACAAGTCATGGTAGGTAAC
Organism: Tiliqua scincoides; assembly: GCF_035046505.1. Taxonomy (NCBI): domain Eukaryota; kingdom Metazoa; phylum Chordata; class Lepidosauria; order Squamata; family Scincidae; genus Tiliqua; species Tiliqua scincoides. The sequence continues at coordinate 7,366,121 of NC_089833.1, read as the reverse complement.
TGCAAGGTAGAGGTAGGCTGCCTCTGATCGCCAGATGCAGGGGAGGACACCAGGACACAGGCTGTGTCTGTTGTCCAGTGTGTTCCCTGAAGCATTTGGTGGGCCACTGTGAGATACAGGAAGCTGGACTAGATGGGCCTTTGGCCTGATCCAGCAGAGCTCTTCTTATGTTCAGTCTCTGAAGTAAAGGCTATCCCTTGGAGTCCTGTTTGAGGCAACAGGCAACCCAGGTTCAAACTAACTGGCAGCCCACAGGCTGGATCTGGCCCTGGGAGCTCGGCCAAAAATTTAATCAAGTGATAAAAAAATGAATTGGTGAGAGTTCCTCACCTGAGGAAGAGCATGATGAGCCCTCCTGTGCATATTTCATATATTGCATTGCTACCTGACACACATTCTGGGAAAACTGGAGTGCTATCGCCAATGGACCTCTTGGAGGAAGCCCATTCTTCCCTCATTCCTGCTAAGCTTCCCCAATCTGAAGGAAGAGCCAAATTCTTTTATATAAAAGGAAAAGCTTGCAACTTCAGGAAGACTGGCACCACAGGGTAGTCCAGAAAGCCCTTGCGGAGCAGTAATTATGGGGAAGGATCTCCGACCCACTGACCACCTAGAAGAGCAGTCTCCGATTTGCAATGGCATTTCCTATTGGAATCCAGCCTTCATGGATTGTCCTCTTACTGGCTTCTACAGCCATTGCTGTGAAAGTTCTAAGGCCAATGGTGAATAGCTCTATGGTGCAAGGACAATCTCTGCACATGAACTGGAGGTTGTCCATGACTTTGTGTACCTTGGCTCAACGATCTCTGACACTCGCTCTCGATACCGAGCTAAACAAGCGCATCGGTAAAGCTGCTACCACGTTTTCCAGACTCACAAAGAGTCTGGTCCAACAAGAAGCTGACGGAACATACCAAGATCCAGGTCTACAGAGCTTGCGTCCTGAGTACACTTCTGTACTGCAGCGAGTCATGGACTCTTTGCTCACAACAGGAGAGGAAACTGAACGCTTTCCACATGCGCTGCCTACGACGCATCCTCGGCATCACCTGGCAGGACAAAGTTCCAAACAACACAGTCCTGGAACGAGCTGGAATCCTTAGTATGTATGCACTGCTGAAACAGAGATGCCTGCGTTGGCTCGGTCATGTTGTGAGAATGGATGATGGCCGGATCCCAAAGGATCTCCTCTATGGAGAACTCGTGCAGGGAAAGTGCCCTACAGGTAGACCACAGCTGCGATACAAGGACATCTGCAAGAGGGATCTGAAGGCCTTAAGAATGGACCTTAACAAGTGGGAAACTCTGGCCTCTGAGCAGCCCGCTTGGAGGCAGGCTGTGCAGCATGGCCTCTCCCAGTTTGAAGAGACACTTGGCCAACAGACTGAGGCTAAGAGGCAAAGAAGGAAGGCCCATAGCCAGGGAGACAGACCAGGGACAGACTGCACTTGCTCCCAGTGTGGAAGGGATTGTCACTCCCGAATCGGCCTTTCCAGCCACACTAGACGCTGTTCCAGAACCACCATTCAGAGCGCAATACCAGAGTCTTTCGAGACTGAAGGTTGCCAACTACTATGGTGCAAGAAACACCAGCTGGAACTGAGGGGAAGACACTGGAAAAAAAATTCTCTCTCCTGGCCAGGGAACTGCTGGGAACCGGTTGCTGATAGGTTTTTTGCATGAACTGAAACAGCTGCTTGCAACATAATGGCATATGGTGCAATAGAGCCGGTGTGCTATCACATCTAACCTAGCTACCTACCCGCCCTCATGAAAGATACTCCCAGCACATAGAGTTGTTGCTGCTACCTTTCTAAGAACATAAGAGCCCCGCTGGATCAGGCTATAGGCCCATCTAGTCCAGCTTCCTGTATCTCACAGTGGCCCACCAAATGCCCCAGGGAGCACACCTGATAACAAGAGACCTGCAAGGCTTCCTGGGAATTGTAGTTAAGAACATAAGAACAGCCCCCCTGGATCAGGCCATAGGCCCATCTAGTCCAGCTTCCCGTATCTCGCAGCGGCCCACCAAATGCCCCAGGGAGCACACCAGATAACAAGAGACCTCATCCTGGTGCCCTCCCTTGCATCAAGTCCCACACGTTAATTCAGCATAAGTTCTTGTGAACTACAGTCCACCTCATCAGTCAGTAAAATTTGTTGTCTAAGGATTTTGCTCACACAGAGATTCTGCTGCAGATCTTAAACTTCAAGGAAATCCAACAGAGAAAATACTGGGTTTGAAGAGTTAACATCAGCAGGAAAGGATCTGAATGGTGACAAGGGCTTTTATCACACCACACTACACAGTTAGGCATTGCCATGAAGCAAGTATTAATTGTGAATCGTTACTATGCATGATTGCATTTAGCTTGTTCTGAGTTCAGCCACATTTCATTTCCACTTGCAAATTCACTCTGTTTTTAAAAAGTAATTCTGTGTGTGTGTGTGCCAGTCACATATCCCTTTGCCTCCTGAGGATTTTTGCTTCATACATCTGACGAAGCCAACTAATGCACAAAAGCTTATGCTGAGATAAATGTGCGAGGGCCCAATCCTATCCAATTTTCCAGTGCTGGTGCAGCCATGCCAATGGGGTGTGTGCTGTATCCTCTGGTGGGGAGACATTCACAGAGGCCTCCTCAAGGTAAGGGAACATTTCTTCCCTTATCCTGGGTCTGCATTGCAGCTGCACCAGTGCTGGAAAGTTGGATAGGACTGGGCCCTTAGTCTTTAAGATGCCACACAACTCTTATTTTTGCACACTACACACCCATACAGCTACCTTTCTGGCATTTGATTCTGCTGATTTTAGAAACTGGATCAGAGAAAGCACTTCTAGAGCACAAGAATTATTGAACCACTCACCTCATTCCCCCCCACACACACTATCAGAAGCAAGGCAATCCATCAAATGAATCCCTCCCACCGAGCTTCTTCTCTGACGCCCCCATCTCCATCCTTCCCTCTTGCCTGCGCACTGTTCTTGCCACACCATTTCCAGCAACCCAAATGTCAGGTCTGGGAGAGAGTACGCTGCTTCTGTAGCTTGGCCGCAAATGCTTTTGCACAAGTGCCACCTGTATGAAAATCTGTTTGGCCCACTGAACTGGTGTTCGCTTTGCATACTGTACGAAGAGTACACTCAGAGTGGAGCCTGCTCCCTTTTCCACACACTGTACTATCCTTGCCAGGCAGGCACACTTGCCTTTTCCTGTCCTCACCTTACTCCACCACAGGCTCCTCCATTTGCATCTCACTCCTGACCTATAGTGGAACAGGCCTACCAGCATAGAATCAGCACCACCTCTCTTCCATAGTGCTTGCCATCTCTAGCCCAGCTGAGATGTTGTGTTGCCCTCTAACTAAGATCTCCCAATCCTGTGTTTATTATTCTACTTCAATAAACCTTTATTGGCATACTGGACTTCCACAAGCAATAAAAAAGACATAGTGGAAATGGAAAAGGTGCAAAAGAGAGCGACTAAGATGATTACAGGGCTGGGGCACCTTCCTTATGAGGAAAGGCTACGGCGTTTGGGGCTCTTCAGCCTAGAAAAGAGGCGCTTGAGGGGGGACATGATTGAGACATACAAAATTATGCAGGGGATGGACAGAGTGGATAGGGAGATGCTCTTTACACTCTCACATAACACCAGAACCAGGGGACATCCACTAAAATTGAGTGTTGGGAGAGTTAGAACAGACAAAAGAAAATATTTCTTTACTCAGCGTGTGGTTGGTCTGTGGAACTCTTTGCCACAGGATGTGGTGATGGCGACTGGCCTGGATGCCTTTAAAAGGGGATTGGACAAGTTCCTGGAGGAAAAATCCTTTACGGGTTACAAGCCATGATGTGTATGTGCAACCTCCTGATTTTAGAATTGGGCTATGTCAGAATGCCAGATGCAAGGGAGGGCACCAGGATGAGGCCTCTTGTTATCTGGTGTGCTCCCTGGGGCATTTGGTGGGCCGCTGTGAGATACAGGAAGCTGGACTAGATGGGCCTATGGCCTGATCCAGTGGGGCTGTTCTTATGTTCAGCAAATAAATGCAACTTTACGGGGTATTAGCTTCTGATCTTTGCCTTAGAAACTACCGCTAAAAATTCCGCCACCAAATTGGTGATAGAAGGGGAATAATCACCGAGAAGAATTGGGAGAGGATCAACAAGAGAGACAGGAAGAGAAGAAAGAAAAGGTTCAAGTAAGTAGGACCTGAGATTATGATGGACAGTGCACAGAAGAAGGATGTGATCCAGAGTATCTGGTTCAACTGAACAAAACAAGCATAGTCTATCCGTACGCGGGATTTTGTTTATTATTCACTATTTCACATACTTCCCTCCACTTCCCCCAAGGAAGAAATCATAGGAAACCACTTGTACCCAGGTCAGCTTTCTTGTGAGGCAGAAGCTCTGGAAATTTATGGTGGTGCATTTATTTTATTTGCAATATCTGTTTATAGAAGTTGAACAGGGCGAATCAGAGCAACCAAACAGCAAGCCTTTAAAGCGATGTGGGGAGGGGTGGCCAATGGGAGGTGGAAGTAAATGGGGAGAGGGATTCTCTGCGGATCAAACAGATTGCGATGAGGAACAGAGGAGAACGGAGCCTTTTAAGCATCTAAAGGCCCAAGCTCTTGAGGGCTCTTCGGCCGCCTCTTTTCAGAGCGTGCGCTCATTTCAGAGGAAATGGTGTTCCTGTCAATTCCCTGGGCATTTCCCCATTTTCATTCGGCAGTTGCCATGAATTTTTAAAAAGTAGGACCAGTTTAAAACCACAAAGGGAATTGCAGTTTTCCAATTAGTCACAGATTTTGAGAAAGGGGGAGAGAGCAAGACAGACAGACGCCTCTCTGTGCATTTGGAGCCTCCCTAGTAAAACTATCTGCAAAGGAGAAAAAAAAAAAAGTTGTGCCATTATTATATTTTATGTCCGGCTGAAGAAAAACAGACCAATGCATGAGGAATTGGGGGCGGGGGGGAGGGACAAAATCACAACAGCATCTGGAAATCAAACAGTATCCATTAACGCAGGTTGCTCAGCATAACAGAGAGCAGGTAGAGCAGGACTCCACAGAGCAGAAACATTTCAGGCTCTCCCATTCAGACTGCAGTGCCAAATTCGACAATGGCCCATTTTAACTGACTATAGCAGTGGTTCTCACACATTTAGCACCGGGACCCATGTTTTAGAATGAGAATCTGTCAGGACCCACCGGAAGTGATGTCATGACTGGAAGTGACATCATCAAGCATGAAAATTTTTAGCAAACCTAGGCTGAAATCCTACCCACACTTAACCAGGAGTAAGTCCCATTGACTATCATTGTTAAGAGAATATACACAGTAGCCTGTTAAAAGTACAGATCTGTCACATTTCCCCAAATGCAGTTCACATACCATGGTAGCATCAAGTCTAATATATTAAAAATAAAATATTGAAATGAATGGGGGGACCCACCTGAAATTGGCTCACGACTCACCTGGTGGATCCCGACCCACAATTTGAGAAACACTGGGCTATAGGAATACATGAAAGTAGCATTCACTTTCTGCTCTTGCATGCGGTTAAAGATATTGCAGCGTGCCAACACCCCGATTGCTACAGCAACATCTTTGGTTGGCCACATGCTTCTCCTGGATATAAGCAGTCCCCAAACATGCACACGTCTGAAATGTATGCAGAGAAATGTATTAAAATGGGCATTTTGAAGAAAAAAAAGAGGGTGTAAAGTGGGGCTTCGGGTGAATATTCATATGTATTTTGGCCCCTGGTATGCTCTGCAGGTTCCAGCTGGAAATAAAAGCATCATCCCCATCAGGAGCTGCAAGGGATGGTGGAATGTTCTGGAGGGGGTATACTCTTTGATGTTCCAACCTGCAGGTTACCTACAACTGTTGCTCTGTAAGGCAATTGGGTGGTCAGTTGCCTGGTTGTGCACTCATTACCAACTCTGCCCCCCCCCACCGCAATCCTTCCTTCTCCCAGATCTTCAAAGTCCATACTCCTGACTACAGGGCATGCCCTGCTCATGACTTGTTGCAGCACCCTTCATAAATGCATCCGTGCTAGACTATAGAACGCTTCGAGGTAGTTGGCAATCTCTCTGACACTGCATCGGGAGCCCGGGAAAGAAAGAATTAATTTACATTTAAAATTTGAATAAATTTACATAAGTTTACATAAATGAATATATTAAAGATGATCTTATATGAATGAATGAAGGTCTTGCAATAGCTCAAGGCCTATAAAAGGCCTTGCACAAAGCAAGGCTGGCCTTTCCTTTGCTGCCACTCCTGCATCCAGATGTGAAACAGCAAGCAGTGGAGGAAGCTCTCATCCCACAGCTCATGTAAAGAGGTCAAACAGTTGCCTTCACACTGAGAGCAGTTGTGTCGGGCCAATGCGGGCTGCAACAAATCTCTGGAGGGCTAGAGGCTCATTGGAGACCGGGGGCTCCCTGAGGGCTGCATTGAGAGGCCTCGAGGGCTGCATGTGGCCCCAGGGCCGGGGTTTGGGCACCCCTGCTCTAACCTAATCCAGATCCCCCCCCCATACACATTCCTTAATCAGATACTCATTCTGTTATCAAACCAAAAAGGGGGAGGTGTAGAAGACAGGCCTCTCTCATTGCTTCCTCCCTCCTCATCACCCTTCCACATGTCCAACGTTTCGGACTTAAACTTTGGCCCAGCCAATTGCAATAAAACATCAGCATAGCATATTCTAACGTAAGCAGAATATGAGGAAGCCGTATTCACACGAGTCAGAGAAGTGACCCAGCTCGGACAGTTGTAAGGGAGCATAAATCCGGATCTGTCTGGTCTCGACCCCAGAATGGTGCTGCTGCATTTTGTACAGATCTCCAAATTCATGCATCAGCGCACGAAATTAGGATGTGGAATTTCAGAAAGTTTCACATTATGTTTTAGCCTTTCCACTTATTTGAAGTTATTCTATAACTATTTGGTATCACTCATATGTAAAGCTTTTTTTCACTTTACCAGCTGCTCCAGCCTCTGTTTTTAATCCTTTTTACTATGGGAGGGGGAGGGAGAACCACCTTCTGGAGCATTTGTTGAGCTCCACATTTATCGGATCAGGTCCATTCTGGTGGCCATGCATACCCCTTTGCCTGCCCTTCAAAGTGGACTGAGGCACATTCATGCACATGCTGGTCCATTCCTGTTTCCACAGGGCTTAATAAATTTCCCTTTGAATGACGGATTTAAATGTTGCTTCTGACCCCAAAATACGTGGAAGCTATGTGCAAAAGAGGACTAGACCCTTATTTTGATAAGGGAAAGACATTCTTTAAATGGACACAGTCTATAAAAGCCACACCTCACAAGCATACAATGTAAACTAGGCCTTCAGTCAGGACTTCTATTAAAGCTTTAGCCTGTAGACTTTGCACTGTGACAATCACAGTGAAGGAGAAACTGTTTTTGCCCTGCATGTGCCCGATCTTGTCTGATCTCAGAAGCTAAGCAGGGTCAGGCCTGGTTAGTACTTGGATGGGAGACCGCCTGGGAATACCGGGTGCTGTAGGCTTATACCATAGTCTTTCCATGCCTGATCTTGTCTGATCTGGGAAGCTAAGCAGGGTCAGGCCTGGTTAGTACTTGGATGGGAGACCGCCTGGGAATACCGGGTGCTGTAGGCTTATACCATATTCCTTCCATGCCTGATCTCGTCTGATCTGGGAAGCTAAGCAGGGTCAGGCCTGGTTAGTACTTGGATGGGAGACCGCTTGGGAATACCGGGTGCTGTAGGCTTATACCATAGTCTTTCCATGCCTGATCTCGTCTGATCTGGGAAGCTAAGCAGGATCAGGCCTGGTTAGTACTTGGATGGGAGACCGCCTGGGAATACAGGGTGCTGTAGGCTTATACCAGAGTCTTTTGAGACTGAAGGTTGCCAACCAAGCAGGATTAATAAGCCCTGCTCAGAACCGTCATCTTGATATAAACTCATCCCCTGTCAGCCCTCATTCTCCAGGCAGTTTTAGAGCTCCATTTCTCCTCCTGAACACACAATGGGGTCACAATTGGGGAGGGACACAGACATGGACAGAGGGGTGGTCTCAAAGTCCTAATGAAGAGCTGCAGGCGGCCCCAGCACAGCTTGGAAAACAGACGGGGCTTGTGAGGGACCCCGGGACACACCGAAGCCAAGAAATCCAGGCCAAGAAAGAACCGGCCAGGCAATCCTCACAGTATCGGCTGTCTGGCCCAATTAGGATCGTGGGGGGCTGCCAAAGCCGGAGGGCAGCACAGCCAGGCAGGCACTGATGTACCAAAGATGAGAAGCCAGCAGGGAAGCCACACAGACAGGAAGGCCGTGGACTTCGCTGCCTGAAGCGGCACGGCCGGGACTGAACCCAGACTTGGAGGCACAGCGCGCAAGATGAGTGCTTTTGCTGCTGCAGTCAGCTGTAGGCAGGATGGGAGATACCATGCGCTACCAGTTATGTGCCAAACAAAATCCTGGGACTACGGGTTATTTAATCAAGCCGCTTTCCCGTGCATACTCTGCTCCTCCTTGTCCTAGGAAGGGGCTACGAAATTTGCTGAGCATTTAGGCCCCCCCCCATTCCTAACTACCGGAGCCTTGCTCAGACCCCCGAGGGTTCAGGTGGAAATGCATGTGTCATATGTATAGTTTTATGCACACACAAAGGCAGCAGTCACACGGGAACCTGATCAGGATCAGGACCACACCACAGAAGTTGGAATGTTGAATCCTTTACTTTGGGGCTATTTCCCCCACCCCAAATCCCCCCCTGAAAGTTGCTCTTAAGTTTTCATGTGCTGCAATGGCACTTCTGAGAATCCAGTTGGGGGGGGGGATTTTTGGCAGGAAAAACAACATCGAAATCAAAGGTTAAATCCACCCTATATCCTCCCCATGCAATGATCCTGAGCCACAGTGAGGGGCAACATGCACCAGCGGGCACACGGAGACATGCCCATTTGTCAAGGTTGCGGGTCATCTTTGTCCCAGAAAGGAGTCCCAGAGTTAACAACACAGCCTAAGTTCTCACCACGCAGGCATCCTGCTCCAAGGGAGACCAACACAGCAAGTGGGCAGCTGCAGCAATTGGAGGAGATAACGCTGAAGAATTCTTTCATGATATCACACTGCAGGCCTCAACCACCACTGTGGGTGGAGTTGTTAGAGCATCTGGTAAAGTCTCCACTCAACCACAAAGCTCATGGACTGGGTGAATTTTTGGGTAAGTATCTGAGCCAACTAGATGTTGGTTAGACCTGTGCAGACCTGGCCACGGTGATCCATGCCATGGTGGCATCGAGGTTAGATTACTGTAACGTGCTCTATGTGGGGCTGCCCCTGAAGCCGGTTTGGAAACTGCAATTTGTGCAGAATGTGGCAGCCCGTGTGGTCACTGGAGCTAGGCGGTTTGACTCTGTCAGTCCGCTTCTTCGGGGGCTACATTGGCTGCCCATTCGTTTCCGGGCCCAATTCAAGGTGCTGGTTTTGACCTTTAAAGCCCTATACTGCTCTGGGCCAGGGTATCTTAGAGACCGCCTACTCCCGTACAATCCGGCTCGCCCTCTCAGGTCATCAGAGAAGGCCTTTTTACAAGTGCCGCCACCCAAGGAGGTCCGGGGGGCGGCTGCAAGAAATAGGGCCTTCTCGGTAGTGGCACCAACATTATGGAACTCCCTTCCCCTTGGCTTGAGAATGGCTCCCTCTCTTGAGAGTTTTCGGTGAGGCCTGAAGACACTGCTGTTTATACAAGCCTTCTGATTTTTTGACCTTCTTAACATTTTTTATACATCTTTTAGTTTTTTACAGGCCTGATTCCTCTGTGACTTGCTCTTTTGTGCTCTTTTTACTCTGTCTTTTAATCTGGCTACTGTTCTTATTGGTCTCTGTTAATGTGTTTTTAATATGTTTTTATCTGCTATTTGTGCTAATTTATGTTTTTTAAATCTGTTTTTTATATGTTGTTAGCTGCCCTGGGTCCCTTTTAGGGAGAAGGGCGGGATACAAATAAAGTTTATTATTATTATTATTATTATTATTATTATTATTATGATATTAGAAAGGGAGAACGCAACCCCAACCTCTCCCCTGTGAACAGGGCCTCCAAGAGAAATTTTATCAGGGGTACAAAATTTCTTTTGGGCCACTTTGCAAAGGGGGGGGTGAAACAGAGCAGGGGAGGGTGATGACAGGTGAGCAGAATAGAGGCAGGGAGGGGTAAAGCAGGGTGAGAGAGACAGCTGGAAAAGTCTTTGGAGCCCAGGTCTACCCACCCATGTGGCATCAGTAGTGCTCCAGCATCCCCAGTCATGGTAATGTCCCCAGCATCCCATACGGGCAACAAATCTGAGTAGATAGGAAAATGTCAGATCCCAGGACATTCTGGGCCCCTTCCTTTGGCTCCTGGGTCCCCCTTTTTGCCCTGGGCTCAGGTACAAATTACCCCCTTTACCCCCCTCTCCTAGGCCCTGCCTATGAAGTCCTCGGGGGGGGGGGGGGAAGAGAATAATAATTAAAGTTTACCATCCTCTGGTCACCAACTTTTATAGCTCCGTTAAGAGAACTGGTGTAAGGTAGGGGCCAACTGCAGGAACAAGCAAGTCCCTGGTTCACAGTTTGCTCAGATACATCACCTCCAGTTGGCCATAGGGAAGCCACTCTCAGCCTCAGTCTGCAGTGTAACACCAGCACTGACCCATCCTATAGAGCTGTCGTAGAGGATTACCAAGATCATGTATGTGAAAGCCTCCAGACCAGTGATTTTCAACCTTTTTCATCTCATGGCACACTGACAAGGTACTAAAATGGTCAAGGCACACCACCAGGTTTTTGACAATTGACAAGGCATACCATGCTGCCACATCTCCCATTGGACCGATTAATAAATGACCTCCCCCCAAATTCCTGTGGCACACCTATGGACCACTCGCGGCACACCAGTGTGCCACAGCACAGTGGTTGAAAATGGCTGCTCTAGACACTCAACCAGCAACTAAATAAACTCCAATGGGTGTTATTAGGGGTACCGTTTCAGCACTTGCGATCCTCACCCCAAGCACATTTCAAACCAAGCACATTTTACAACACTTCATATATCCCTATTCCCAATTTCCCCTCCATAATATATCCCAGGTCTTCACATACAAGCCCCCCCTCCCCCCCCAAAAATCCAAAATAGTTCAAGTCATGCATATTTATACAGTCAAGCTTATTATAATCATGCCTATATTCTAACAATCTTTTGGCGCCACCTCGTGTTAGAACCAGAGAAGTACCATGAATGGTGCAAGGTCAGGTAATGATGTAAAAAGCATTCTGATTGTTTGGGTAGGAACAGTCTCATCCTGGATTTTGGAGTTCAAACTGCCTGGCATCCTTTCTGAATGAAACCAATGCATTAGGAGTTCTTCCCAAATCCCTTTCTGAGTTGTTCAAGTCTCGCACCAAGTACAAGCCATGGGCAATTTATTCAGTTCATTTGTGTGCTTCTTCTCTCTCTCTCCCCCCCCCCAAATTACCAGTTTGCAGAAGCACATGGATAAAATACTGCAATAAATTGCCATAATCTGTCATTATTTCTGAAAGTCACTATCTCAACCTGCATGACAGATCCAGCTACTTACAGGTCAAGATGGCATCTCCCACAGAACCACCTCTCTCACTGGTACCCCAACAAAGATGAATCCCGTCTGTAGTCAGGTTGCAGGTGCCTTGTCCAACTGCTTGTCACTGCAGATCAAGTTTGA